>NC_053037.3:539453543-539713543 GCF_002575655.3 Aegilops tauschii subsp. strangulata | reverse complement strand
CAATCATGTCTATGCTCAATGTAAACACCAAATAACAATTATTTAGTTTTAACACCAATCTCGATGGTAGAGGGAGCATGCGATGCTTGATCACATCAACCTTGGAAACACTTCCAACACATATCGTCATCTCACTTTTAGCTAGTCTCCGTTTATTCCGCAGCCTTTTATTTCGAGTTACCAACACTTAGCAACCGAACCGGTATCTAATACCCTAGTGCTACTATGAGTACTAGTAAAGTACACATTAATATAATGTATATCCAATATACTTCTGTCGACCTTGCCTACCTTCTCATCTACCAAGTATCTAGGGTAGTTCTGCTTCAGTGACCGTTCCCCTCATCTCAGAAGCACTTAGTCTCGGGTTTGGGTTCAACCTTGGCTTTCTTCACTAGAGCTGCAACTGATTTGCCGTTTCATGAAGTATCCCTTGTTGCCCGTGCCCTTCTTGAAACTTACCAGCAACAATTGATGCTCCTACTTGATTTCTACTTTCGCGGTGTCAAACATCGCGAGTTGCTCAAGGATCATCATGTCTATCCCTGATATGTTATAGTTCATCACGAAGCTCTAATAGCTTGGTGGCACTGACTATGGAGAACCATCACTATCTCATCTGGAAGATTAACTCCCACTCGATTCAAGTGATTGTAGTACTCAGACAATCTGAGCACATGCTCAACGATTGAGCTGTTCTCCCTTAGTTTGCAGGCTTAAGAAACTTGTCAGAGGTCTCATACCTTTTGACGTGGGCATTAGTCTGAAATCCCAATTTCAGTCTTTTGAACATCTCATATGTTCTGCGACGTTTCAAAACCGTCTTTGGTGCCGCAATTTTAAGCCGTTAGCATCACACACTAAACTATCACGTAGTCATCAAAACGTATATGTCAGATGTTTCCTAACATCTGCAGACGACGCTCGAGGTTCAGCACACCGAGCGGTGCATTAAGGACATAAGCCTTCTGTGCAGCAATGAGGACAATCCTTAGTTTACGGACCCAATCCGCATAATTGCTACTATCAACTTTCAACTAAATTTTCTCTAGGAACATATCTTAGTAGAACTAAAGCATAAGCTACGACATTATTTGCAAAGACCTTTTGACTATGTTCATGATAATTAAGTTCATCTGATTATTTAATGAACTCCCACTTAGATAGACATCCCTCTAGTCATCTAAGTGATACATGATCCGAATCGACTAGGCCGTGTCCGATCATCACGTGAGACGGACTAGTCATCATCGGTGAACATCTCCGTGTTGATCGTATCTACTATACGACTCATGTTCGACCTTTCGGTCTCTTGTGTTCCGAGGCCATGTCTGTACATGCTAGGGTCGTCAAGTCAACCTAAGTGTTTTGCTTGTGTTCCCAGGCCGTGTCTGTCCATGCTAGGCTCGTTAACACCCGTTGTATGCGAACGTTTGAATCTATCACACCCGATCATCACGTGGTCCTTCGAAACAAGGAACCTTCGCAGCGGTGCACAGTTAGGGGGAACACATCTCTTGAAATTTTAGTGAGGGATCATCTTATTTATGCCACCGTCGTTCTAAGCAAATAAGATGTAAACATGAAAAACATCACATGCAAATCATAAAGTGACATGATATGGCCAATATCATCTTGCGCCTTTTGATCTCCATCTTCGAGGCGCGGCATGATCACCTTCGTCACCAGCATGACACCATGATCTCCATCATCGTGATCTCCATCATCGTGATCTCCATCATCGTGTCTTCATGAAGTTGTCTCGCCAACTATTACTTCTACTACTATGGCTAACGGTTAGCAATAAAGTAAAGTAATTACATGGCGTTTTTCATTGACACGCAGGTCATACAATAAATTAAGACAACTCCTATGGCTCCTGCCGGTTGTCATACTCATCGACATGCAAGTCGTGATTCCTATTACAAGAACATGATGAATCTCATATATCACATATATCATTCATCACAACCTTTTGGCCATATCACATCACATATCATACCCTGCAAAAACAAGTTAGACGTCCTCTAATTTTTGTTGCATGTTTTACGTGGCTGCTATGGGTTTCTAGCAAGAACGTTTCTTACCTACGCAAAAGCCACAACGGTGATATGCCAATTGCTATTTACTCTTCATAAGGACCCTTTTCATCGAATCCGATCCGACTAAAGTGGGAGAGACAGACACCCGCTAGCCACCTTATGCATCAAGTGCATGTCAGTCGGTGGAACCTGTCTCACGTAAGAGTACGTGTAAGGTCGGTCCGGGCCGCTTCATCCCACAATGCCGCCGAATCAAGATAAGACTAGTAACGGTAAGCAAATTGAACAAATCATCACCCACAACTACTTTGTGTTCTACTCGTGCATAGAATCTACACATAAACCTGGCTCTGATACCACTGTTGGGGAACGTAGCAGAAATTCAAAATTTTCCTACATGTCACCAAGATAAATCTGGGAGATGCTAGCAACGAGAGGGGAGGAGTGCATCTACATACCCTTGTACATCGTGAGCGGAAGCGTTCAAGAGAACAGGGTTGATGGAGTCGTACTCGTTGTGATCCAAATCACCGATGATCCTAGCGCCGAACGGACGGCACCTCCGCGTTCAACACACGTACGGAGCGGGGACGTCTCCTCCTTCTTGATCCAGCAAGGGGGGAGGAGAAGTTGATGGAGATCCAGCAGCACGACGGCGTGGTGGTGGAAGTAGCGGGATCCCGGCAGGGCTTCGCCAAGCGCAAGCGGGGAGGAAGAGGTGTCACGGGAGGGAGGGAGGTGCCAGGGCTTGGGGTGCTGCTCCCATGCGCCTCCCCACTATATATAGGGGAGGAGGGGGCTGGTTTCTTG
Organism: Aegilops tauschii subsp. strangulata; assembly: GCF_002575655.3. Lineage (NCBI taxonomy): Eukaryota > Viridiplantae > Streptophyta > Magnoliopsida > Poales > Poaceae > Aegilops > Aegilops tauschii. Next base: position 539,710,691 of record NC_053037.3, on the reverse strand, counting down.
CCCTCCAAGTCCATTGGGGCGTTGGCAAAGGTGGAGGGAAAGAAATCCCATCATTTCCCTTCCCCACCGATTGTTATCCCCCCTTTTTAGGGATCTTGATCTTATCCCTTCGGGATATGATCTTATTCCTTCTAAGGTGGGATCTTGGTGCGCCTTGACCAGGGGTGTGGGGCCTTACCCCCACTACCCACGTTCATGTGGGTCCCCCCATGCAGGTGGGCCCCACTTCAGTAACTTCTAGAACCTTCCCCGTACAATACCAAAAAATCCCGAACATTTCCGGTGGCCAAAATAGGACTTCCCATATATAAATCTTTACCTGCGGACCATTCCGGAACTCCTCGTGACGTCCGAGATCTCATCTGGGACTCCAAACAACTTTCGGTTAACCACATACTAATATCTCTACAACTCTAGCGTCACCGAACCTTAAGTGTGTAGACCCTACGGGTTCGGGAGACATGTAGACATGACCGAGACATTTCTCCGGTCAATAACCAACAGCGGGATCTGGATACCCATATTGGCTCCCACATGCCCCACGATGATCTCATCGGATGAACCACGATGTCGAGGATTCAATCAATCCCGTATTTAATTCCCTTTGTCAATCGGTACGTTACTTGCCCGAGATTCGATCGTCGGTATCCCAATACCTTGTTCAATCTCGTTACCGGCAAGTCACATTACTCGTACCGTAACGCATGATCCCGTGGCTAACTCCTTAGTCACATTGAGCTCATTATGATGATGCATTACCGAGTGGGCCCAGAGATACCTCTCCGTCATACGGAGTGACAAATCCCAGTCTCGATTCGTGCCAACCCAACGGACACTTTCGGAGATACCTGTAGTGCACCTTTATAGCCACCCAGTTACGTTGTGACGTTTGGTACACCCAAAGCATTCCTACGGTATCCGGGAGTTGCACAATCTCATGGTCTAAGGAAATGATACTTGACATTAGAAAAGCTCTAGCAAACGAACTACACGATCTTGTGCTATGCTTAGGATTGGGTCTTGTCCATCACATCATTCTCCTAATGATGTGATCCCGTTATCAATGACATCCAATGTCCATGGTCAGGAAACCATAACCATCTATTGATCAACGAGCTAGTCAACTAGAGGCTTACTAGGGACATGTTGTGGTCTATGTATTCACACATGTATTACGATTTCCAGTTAATACAATTATAGCATGAACAACAGACAATTATCATGAACAAGGAAATACAATAATAACCATTTTATTATTGCCCCTAGGGCATATTTCCAACAGTCTCCCACTTGCACTAGAGTCAATAATCTAGTTCACATCACCATGTGATTAACACTCAAAGTTCACATCGCCATGTGACTAATACCCAAGAGTTTACTAGAGTCAATTATCTAGTTCACATCACCATGTGATTAACACTCAATGAGTTCTAGGGTTTGATCATGTTATGCTTATGAGAGAGGTTTTAGTCAATGGGTCTGCAACATTCAGATCCGTGTGTTCTTTACAAATCTCTATGTCATCTTGTAGATGCAGCTACCACGCGCTACTTGGAGCTATTCCAAATAACTGCTCTACTATACGAATCCGGTTCACTACTCAGAGTCATCCGGATTAGTGTCAAAGTTTGCATCGACGTAACCCTTTACGACGAACCCCCTTTCCACCTCCATAATCGAGAAAATTCCTTAGTCCACTAGATACTAAGGATAAGTTCGACCGCTGTCATGTGATCCCTTCCTAGATCACTATTGTACCCCTTGACTAACTCATGGCAAGGCACACTTCAGGTGCGGTACACAGCATAGCATATTGTAGAGCCTACGTCTAAAGCATAGGGGACGACCTTCGTCCTTTCTCTTTCTTCTGCCGTGGTCAGGTCTTGAGTCTTACTCAATACTCACACCTTGCAACACAGCCGAGAACTCCTTCTTTGCTGATCTATTTTGAACTCCTTCAAAATCTTGTCACGGTATGTATTCATTTGAAAGTACTATTAAGCGTTTTTGATCTATCCTTATAGATCTTGATGCTCAATGTTCAAGTAGCTTAATCTAGGTTTTCCATTAAAAACACTTTTCAAATAACCCTGGATGCTTTCCAGAAATTCTACATCATTTCTGATCAACAATATGTTAACAACATATACTCATCAAAAATTCTATAGTGCTTCCACTCACTTCTTTGGAAATACAAGTTTCTCATGAACTTTGTATAAATCCAAAATCTTTGATCATCTCATCAAAGCGTTCATTCCAACTCCGAGATGCTTACTCCAATCCTTAGAAGGATTGCTGGAGCTTTGCATACTTGTTAGCATCTTTCAGGATTGAAAAAACCTTCTGGTTGTATCACATACAACCTTTCCTCAAGAAAATCGTCGAGGAAATAATGTTTTGACATCCTATCTGCAAGATTTCATAAATAATGCAGTAACTGCTAATATAATTCTAACAGACTCTTAGCATCACAACGAGTGAGATAGTCTCATCGCAGTCAACTCCTTGAACTTGCCGGAAAACATCTTAACGACAAGTCGAGCTTTCTTAATGGTGACACCTACCATCATTGTCTGTCTTCCCTTTAAAATCCATCTGTACCCAACAGCATTACGACCATCAAGTAGTTCTTTCAAAGTCTATACTTTGTTTTCATACATGGATCCTCTCGGATTTTATGGCCTCGAGCCATTCGTCAGAATTCGGACCCACCATCGCTTCTCCATAGCTCGTAGGTTCATTGTTGTCTAGCAACATGACTTCCAAGATAAGATTGCGTACCACTCTGAAGTAGTACGCATCCTTGTCGTCCTATGAGGTTTGGTATTGACTTGATCTGAAGTTTCATGATCAATATCATAAGCTTCCACGTCAATTGGTGTAGGTGCCACAGGAACAACTTCCTGTGCCCTGCTACACATTAGTTGAAGTGACGGTTCAATGACCTCATCAAGTCTCCACCATCCTCCCACTCAATTCTTTCGAGAGAAAATTTTCCTCGAGAAAGGACCCGTTTCTAGAAGCAATCACTTTTGCTTCCAGATCTGAAATAGGAGGTATACCCAACTGTTTTGGGTATTCTATGAAGATGCATTTATCCGCTTTGGGTTCGAGCTTATCAGCCTGAAACTTTTTCACATAAGCGTCGCAGCCCCAAACTTTTAAGAAACGACAGCTTAGGTTTCTCTAAACCATAGTTCATATGGTGTCGTCTCAACGGAATTGTGTGGTGCCCTATTTAAAGTGAATGCGGTTGTCTCTAATGCCTAACCCATAAATGATAGTGTAATTCGATAAGAGACATCATGGTATGCACCATATCCAATAGGGTGTAGTTATGATGTTCGGACACACCATCACACTATGGTGTTCCAGGCGGTATTAGTCGTGAAACAATTTCCACAATTTCTTAATTGTGTGCCAAACTCGTAACTCAGATATTCATCTCTATGATCATATCACAGACATTTTATCCTCTTGTCACGACGATCTTCAACTTCACTCTGAAATTACTTGAACCTTTCAATAATTCAGACTTGTGCTTCATCAAGTAAATACACTCAGCATCTACCCAAATCATCTGTGAAGTAAGAACATAACGATATCCACTGCATGCCTCAGCACTCATTGGACTGCACACATCAAAATGTATTACTTCCAACAAGTTGCTTTCTTGTTCCATCTTACTGAAAACGAGGCCTTTCAGTCACCTTACCCATGTGGTATGATTTGCGTGTCTCAAGTGATTCAAAATCAAGTGAGTCCAAATGATCCATCTGTATGGAGTTTCTTCATGCATATATACCAATAGACATGGTTCGCATGTCTCAATCTTCTCAAAAACGAGTGAGTCCAAAGATCCATCAACATGGAGCTTCTTCATGCGTTTTATCCCAATATGCTCGAATAGCAGTGCCACAAGTATGTGGTACTATCATTGCTATCTTATATCTTTTGGCATGAACATGTGTATCACTACGATCGAGATTCAATAAACCATTTATTTTAGGTGCAAGACCATTGAAGGTATTATTCAAATAAAAAGAGTAACCATTATTCTTCTTAAATGAACATCATAATCCAATCATGTCTATGCTCAACGTAAAAACCAAATAATAATTATTTAGTTTTAACACCAATCTCGATGGTAGAGGGAGCATGCGATGCTTGATCACATCAACCTTGGAAACACTTCCAACACATATCGTCATCTCACTTTTAGCTAGTCTCCGTTTATTCCGCAGCCCTTTATTTCGAGTTACCAACACTCAGCAACCGAACCGGTATCTAATACCCTGGTGCTACTAGGAGTACTAGTAAAGTACACATTAATATAATGTATATCCAATATACTTCTGTCGACCTTGCCTACCTTCTCATCTACCAAGTATCTAGGGTAGTTCTGCTTCAGTGAGCGTTCCCCTCATCTCAGAAGCACTTAGTCTCGGGTTTGGGTTCAACCTTGGATTTCTTCACTAGAGCTGCAACTGATTTGCCGTTTCATGAAGTATCCCTTGTTGCCCGTGCCCTTCTTGAAACTAACCATCAACAATTGATGCTCCTACTTGATTTCTACTTTCGCGGTGTCAAACATCGCGAGTTGCTCAAGGATCATCATGTCTATCCCTGCTATGTTATAGTTCATCACGAAGCTCCAATAGCTTGGTGGCAGTGACTATGGAGAACCATCACTATCTCATCTGGAAGATTAACTCCCACTCGATTCAAGTGATTGTAATACTCAGACAATCTGAGCACATGCTCAACGATTGAGCTTTTCTCCCTTAGTTTGCAGGCTTAAGAAACTTTTCAGAGGTCTCATACCTCTTGACGTGGGCATTAGTCTGAAATCCCAATTTCAGTCTTTTGAACATCTCATATGTTCTGCGACGTTTCAAAACCATCTTTGGTGCCGCAATTTTAAGCCGTTAGCATCACACACTGAACTATCACGTAGTCATCAAAACGTATATGTCAGATGTTTCCTAACATCTACAGACGACGCTCGAGGTTCAGCACACCGAGCGGTGCATTAAGGACATAAGCCTTCTGTGCAGCAATGAGGACAATCCTTAGTTTACGGACCCAGTCCGCATAATTGCTACTATCAACTTTCAACTAAATTTTCTCTAGGAACATATCTTAGTAGAACTAAAGCGTAAGCTACGACATTATTTGCAAAGACATTTTGACTATGTTCATGATAATTAAGTTCATCTGATTATTTAATGAACTCCCACTTAGATAGACATCCCTCTAGTCATCTAAGTGATACATGATCCGAATCGACTAGGCCGTGTCCAATCATCACGTGAGACGGACTAGTCATCATCGGTGAACATCTCCATGTTGATCGTATCTACTATACGACTCATGTTCGACCTTTCGGTCTCTTGCGTTCCGAGGCCATGCCTGTACATGCTAGGCTCGTCAAGTCAACCTAAGTGTTTTGCTTGTGTTCCGAGGCCATGTCTGTACATGCGATGCTCGTCAACACCCGTTGTATGCGAACGCTAGAATCTATCACACCCGATCATCACGTGGTGCTTTGAAACAACGACCCTTCGCAACGGTGCACAGTTAGGGGGAACACATCTCTTGAAATTTTAGTGAGGGATCATCTTATTTATGCTACCGTTGTTCTAAGCAAATAAGATGTAAACATGACAAACATCACATGCAAATCATAAAGTGACATGATATGGCCAATATCATCTTGCGCCTTTTGATCTCCATCTTCGAGGCACGGCATGATCACCTTCGTCACCAGCATGACACCATGATGTCCATCATCGTGTCTTCATGAAGTTGTCTTGCCAACTATTACTTCTACTACTATGGCTAGCGGTTAGCAGTAAAGTAAAGTAATTACATGGCGTTTTTCATTGACACGCAGGTCATACAATAAATTAAGACAACTCCTATGGCTCCTGCCAGTTGTCATACTCATCGATATGCAAGTCGTGATTCCTATTACAAGAACATGATCAATCTCATACATCACATATATCATTCATCACATCCTTTTGGCCATATCACATCACATAGCATACCCTGCAAAAACAAGTTAGACGTCCTCTAATTGTTGTTGCATGTTTTACGCGGCTGCTATGGGTTTCTAGCAAGAACGTTTCTTACCTACGCAAAAGCCACAACGGTGATATGCCAATTGCTATTTACCCTTCATAAGGACCCTTTTCATCGAATCCGATCTGACTAAAGTGGGAGAGACAGACACCCGCTAGCCACCTTATGCATCAAGTGCATGTCAGTCGGTGGAACCTGTCTCACGTAAGAGTACGTGTAAGGTCGGTCCGGGCCGCTTCATCCCACAATGCCGCCGAATCAAGATAATACTAGTAAGGTAAGCAAATTGAACAAATCATCGCCCACAACTACTTTGTGTTCTACTCGTGCATAGAATCTACGCATAAACCTGGCTCTGATACCACTGTTGGGGAACGTAGCAGAAATTCAAAATTTTCCTACGTGTCACCAAGATAAATCTAGGAGATGCTAGAAACGAGAGGGGAGGAGTGCATCTACATACCCTTGTAGATCGCGAGCGGAAGCGTTCAAGAGAACGGGGTTGATGGAGTCGTACTCGTCGTGATCCAAATCACCGATGATCCTAGCGCCGAACGGACGGCACCTCCGCGTTCAACACACGTACGGAGCGGGGACGTCTCCTCCTTCTTGATCCAGCAAGCGGGGAGGAGAAGTTGATGGAGATCCAGCAGCACGACGGCGTGGTGGTGGAAGTAGCGGGATCCCGACAGGGCTTCGCCAAGCGCAAGTGGGGAGGAAGAGGTGTCACGGGAGGGAGGGAGGTGCCAGGGCTTGGGGTGCTGCTCCCATGCGCCTCCCCACTATATACAGGGGTGGAGGGGGCTGGTTTCTTGCCCTCCAAGTCCATTGGGGCGTTGGCAAAGGTGGGGGGAAAGAAATCCCATCATTATCCTTCCCCACCGATTGTTATCCCCCCTTTTTAGGGATCTTGATCTTATCCCTTCGGGATATGATCTTATTCCTTCTAAGGTGGGATCTTGGTGCGCCTTGACCAGGGGTGTGGGGCCTTGCCCCCACCACCGACGTTCATGTCGGTCCCCCCATGCAGGTGGGCCCCACTTCGGAACCTTCTAGAACCTTCCCGGTACAATACCGAAAAATCCCGAACATTTTCCGGTGGCCAAAATAGGACTTCCCATATATAAATCTTTACCTCCGGACCATTCCGGAACTCCTCGTGACGTCCGGGATCTCATCCGGGACTCCGAACAACTTTCGGTTAACCGCATACTAATATCTCTACAACTCTAGCATCACCGAACCTTAATTGTGTAGACCCTACGGGTTCGGGAGACATGTAGACATGACCGAGACATTTCTCCGGTCAATAACCAACAGCGGGATCTGGAGACCCATGTTGGCTCCCACATGCTCCACGATGATCTCATCGGATGAACCACGATGTCGAGGATTCAATCAATCCCGTATTCAATTCCCTTTGTCAATCGGTACGTTACTTGCCCGAGATTCGATCGTCGGTATCCCAATACCTTGTTCAATCTCGTTACCGGCAAGTCACATTACTCGTACCGTAACGCATGATCCCGTGGCTAACTCGTTAGTCAGATTGAGCTCATTATGTTGATGCATTACCGAGTGGGCCCAGAGATACCTCTCCGTCATACGGAGTGACAAATCCCAGTCTCGATTCGTGCCAACCCAACAGACACTTTCGGAGATACCTGTAGTGCACCTTTATAGCCACCCAATTACGTTGTGACATTTGGTACACCCAAAGCATTCCTACGGTATCCGGGAGTTGCACAATCTCATGGTCTAAGGAAATGATACTTGACATTAGAAAAGCTCTAGCAAACGAACTACACGATCTTGTGCTATGCTTAGTATTGGGTCTTGTCCATCACATCATGCTCCTAATGATGTGATCCCGTTATCAATGACATCCAATGTCCATGGTCAGGAAACCATAACCATCTATTGATCAACGAGCTAGTCAACTAGAGGCTTACAATTATAGCATGTATTACGGTTTCCAGTTAATACAATTATAGCATGAACAATAGACAATTATCATGAACAAGGAAATACAATAATAACCATTTTATTATTGCCTCTAGGGCATATTTCCAACAGTTGGGGCTGCGTCATCCCCAAGTCGCTCGGGCCAGGCCCAGTGGCATGTATCTTCCCTGCACTTACCTAACCCAGTATGCTTTCCATGCTTTAATCTACCTATGATTACTACCTGCTCGATCGCCACCACCATGGGGGCCGTGCGCCAGCCGTCTTTCTTCAGGATCCTTCGCGTGAGTAGGTTAAGCACGGCGTCTGTGCTCGGGCCCGTCCCTGCAGTGTCGATAAATCCAGCGGCTGAGCTCTATCTGGCGGGCCGGCCCCGTTCACGTCACCTCCTGGGGCCGTTGGTGCTTGTCCTTCTAACGCGATAACCTCAGGAGATTCGTTCGGCGCAGGTTGTCTGACCACTTCGTAGGACCAGCGCAGCGAAGAAAAACCAAGACCAGGCGCATCCCGCCTTGAGGTAGGGCCCTGTGAGTCCCGCGCTGGCTCACGAATGCCCAGATACACCTTGTCTAGCCCTGCCCTGCAAGCCATGTGTCAGGGCAGGGCTGTACACGCCCCGGGGGCTCTCCGCAGTATGGAGTCCCCTCCCACGCACCAGTGGAAGCACCATGCTCCGCGCAGGCCGTGGACAGTGCCGAGGAGTGGCTATGCCCATGCACAAGCGGAAGCACTATGCTCCACGCTGGTGATAATCAACTGAGGGCGGCCTCACGGCCGCACCAACCTCTGGGAGCCCCAGAGCTCAGTGTCCGGCCTCACCGCAACACCCTCCCCTCGGGAGAGTCGCGCGAGGGGGCTGGGCACGGGAGCTACGCTCGGGTCACGCCCAAGCGTACGCCACCCAGCCAGGTCCCCCGGACCTGGTCGTCGCGCCCCCCTCCCAAGACGAGCCTCGGCAAGGGCAAAGGTATGAGGGTTGTTTGCACGTCAAGGGGGACTCCTAAGCATCGCGGCTCAGGAGCCTAACTGGTCACGTAGCCCCTCACTCCTTGGATCCGTCCTGGTCTCCGGTCAGCCCAACGACGGTTGAGGTATGCGCGGGGCCGGGCTCTGCCGACGTCGAACACCAAACCAATCCCCACGTCTCCTTCCTATAAGCTGTTTGCGCGTCCAGGGGGACTCCTGAGCATCGCGACTCAGGAGCCTAACTGGTCACATAACCCCTCACTCCTTGGGTCCGTCCTGGTCTCCCGTCGGCTCAACGGCGGCCGAGGTATGCGCGGGACCAGGCTCTGCCGACGCAGAATGCAAAGCAAATAGGAAGAAAAATCGCAAAATCTCAAAGCAAATATTACAAGACATATTGTTCTCACAATATCAAACGCAAGTTTAACGCCTCCACGAAGCATGTTGCAAGAATAAAACAGGAAAGGAGCCGCAGGTCACCCCTGAACACCATCAACGCCCGCGAGAGGCACTCCTCCCTTGATAATGTCGCCTTCATCTTGGTCACCGGCCGGAGCTGCAGGAGTGGCGGCGCCTCCGGTCGAAGGCGCGGAAGCGAAGCCGCGGAACTTCTTTAGCAGGGCCTCCACCTGACCCTTCACGGCTGCGGCGGCAGCTGTGCCGTATTCATCACCCACAGGCTCCACCAGCTCGTCAAGACGAGCGCTGGGGTCACGAAGGTGCAGATGGCTGAAGACACGCGTTAGTGCAGCTGAATAAAGGACACGAGCCTCTGCCTCTACCATGGGACCGATGCCCTCCACGACTTCCTCGAGCGCCCTCACCAAGTAGGGAAGCAGCTGGGCGGGGCCGTCCTCATCGGTGGTCAGCGGCCTCTCCAAGCCCTTTTCATAGAGCGACTTTAGAGCCACGCCAGACCTCTTCTCGAGAAGCACAAAGATCGCGCGGTCCTCAGCCAGGATCTTCGCCTTGGCGTCAAGATCGACCTTCTCCGCCTCCACCTTCCGCTCCAGCTCCTCCAGCCGGCCGCGTTCAGTGGCCTGCGTCTTTGCCAGCTCCCCCAGCTCGGCGTTGCGGTTCTTGATGGTATCCTTCCGAGCCCTCATCTCCTCCTCCTTCGCCCGGCGGCCACAAGCTTCTTCTGCGTGCTCATCACGTAGACCCTTCAGCTCGTCCTCCAGCGCCCGGTAGTGGTCGTGGGCGGCCTCGGCGTCCTTCAGTGCCGCCTCGCGATCGGCCGCAGCTTGTGCAGCGGCTCGCTTCTCCTTCTCGGAGGCCCTCGCAGCCTGGCTCAGCGACGCTCGGACTGCTGCGTCAGACTGAAGCCAGCCGGAGGCCCGCTCCAGGCGCTCGACGACTAGGCGCAGATCCGCGCCTAGGAGATCTTCCCGTAGCTGGGTCATCTCTGAAAGGCACGCTCCAAGATAGCGGAGGAGGTAGAAGAACCTGGGAAGAATGGCGCGGCAGGAGAAGGAGGCGACACTGTCACCAGGGCCTGGGAGACCAAGGGCTCCTGAGCCTTTGGGACATCGGCGAATGAACCGGACATCGGCACTTCCAGAACCAGCGGCGCCTCGGGGGCTGACTCCTCGTGACGACGCTCCCCTAGTCTCGCGAGGGCGACCGGGCTGGGGAGGTGCAAGTGTTGTTGCCTCCTTTCCTCGTGGAAGGGGGCGCGGTCGCAGCATCGTCCTTCCTCTTCTTCGCCGAAGGCAGCGGCCTGGTCAACCAAGGATGAACGTCAGGAGGCAGCAGTATAAGCAAAAGCAAGATGGAGCTCAGGCACTTACTAGTCCACCGCGGCGTTGTCCACCTTCCGCTTGGGGAGCTTGAAGCCCGAGAGCCTCGAGGCCTGAGGTATGGGCGCGCAGGCTCCGGGAGCAGAAAACGGCGCAGCCGAGGGACCGAAAGCAGCTTCAGACGGCGCCAAGGCGGGGGTGCCATCTCGAGAGACCAGCGATGATCTGCCCCTTGTCGGGATGACGGGCAGCCCCCCTTCCTCCTGGCGGGCGTCGGCCTCGGCATCGTCTGGCAGGGCGTCGAGGATGTCAGCTTTTCTCAAGGGGGAGGTTTCCCCCATCCCTTCGGGGGTCACCTCCGAGTCTTCCTCCTCCCCCTCTTCCTCCCTGTGGGACTCGTGAGAAGACAGCTCCACCGGCTTCGGCGCTGCAGGGGCCCCAGTAGGCGCCGGTCGCACTAGTCCGTGACCGTCAAAAGTTGGCCTGGAAGCCACGATCTGCTCCCAGTCCTTGTGGCGGAACAGGGGAACGAAGGCACTCGGCAGGGACTCCTGGTTGTCCCCGACCAAGAGGCGCAAAACTGCGGACAGCTCATTGTTAGGCAAGGCCTCCGGGCTCAGGCGAATCTTGTCCTCTTCATCTCCAAGCCTCCACAAGGGGCACGCACGCGCCTAAAGTGGAGCAACGCGCAGCGTCAAGAATTCCCTCGGGAGCATGGCCCCTGTCACCTTGGCCACCCTCGCGTTGCCCGGTTTCAAGTCGGCCTTCATCTGCTCCTCACCGAGGTCGCCCGTTCGTCAGTAAGCTTCTCACAAGACCACCCCTTGTCGGACTGGGGCATCTCCATCGGCAGCGCCAAGCGCGGGTGTACGCACTTGGCGCCCATCATGACCCATTTGGCCCTGAGGTTGTCGGCCTTCTTCCCGGTATTCGAGATCGAGTTGGCCTTGCCGGCCGCGATGAAATTGGCGCACCCGGAGATATGACCCTCGCTGACGCGGAGGAAGAAGAGGTGGCGCAGCAGAGCCACGGACAACATCACGCCAAGGTACACCTCGCAGTAGTAGGCGAAGATCGACAAGAGAAGGATGGAGTTGGGATGAAGATGCAGTGCCTGCAGCCCGTAGTGGCCGAGGACCTCATAGAAGAAGTGAGGGAAGGGGGGAACCAACCCTGCGGCGATACTGCTCGTGAAGAAGGGGAAGAAGGTGCTTCCCTCGGGCTCTGGCACGTCGGAGGCGACCCAGAGCTCTGTCTTCCCCCTCTCGTTGCTCTCCCCCGCCGTCAGCAAGCGCGTGGCGGCGAGGCTCTTCTCTGAGACATTGGGCGCATCGAGAGCTAGTTCGTACCAAGCCGGAAACGAGGAGGGCTTGACCTTGCGCGGCGCCATTGGTCACTAGTACGGAGGAGGATGGAAGCAGATCTGGGGATTTCGGAGGCAGGGCACAAGAAAGGGGATCTAAGCAAGGTGAAGGGAAGCAGTGAAGACAAGCGCTGTCCATGCCAGCCTTTTTGTCAAGTCGGGCAATTGCCGAGGCAGCGTCGGGAAGCAGAGACGCCCGCATCCAATCAACCGCCATGCATCGACCAAGGCCGCAGGCTATTGGGGGCCGCGACGCTCCGCACTTGACCTTTGGCTTCGCCTCAAAGCCAAGCCCGAGCGCGCCATGGGCCCGGGGGCTACTGTCAGTGTTCTAGGAACTGGGTCCCCAGACTTGCCTACCTGCGGCCCACGGTGTGGCTCTGCGAGCGGGCCCATACGGCCCATCTTCACCAACAAGCATTCAACACCCTCGCGAGGGGCCTAGCCTCGCGAGGCGGATGACGCAAGACCTCCCCAGGAGCGGCCTCACCAGGTTGGCTCGGAGGGGTGGAGAGTTCAAGGCAAGGCAAACCTCGCGAGGTTCTCGTGACGTGAGCCATGACAATCGAGGCCAGGTAGGCGCCAGGCGGGCGCCAGTCCGTGCAGCGTCCTTGTTTCCTCTTTGGTGCTAAGGAAGCAAGTGCAGGCGCGGAGTACCAAGGCGTCAAGTAAATGTTTCCATATTGGTGCAACGAGACCAAGACTAGCAGGATGGCAACACGGAGGTCACCATGGATCCCAAGGCGGTGTCACCACCAGAGCCTTTGGCAGGCGAAGACTGCTTTTGTCAGGATAAGTTGTACTAGTTGTCCCCTTTCAAATTGGCTGTTGTTGGCTCCCTTCCCGCTCTATATTTGGGGAGAGACTGTCCGTGTCAAAACCGGCGGATCTCGGGTAGGGGGTCCCGAACTGTGCGTCTCAGGCGGATGGTAACAGGAGGCGGGGGACACGATGTTTACCCAGGTTTGGGCCCTCTCGATGGAGGTAATACCCTACTTCCTGCTTGATTGATCTTGATGATATGAGTATTACAAGAGTTGATCTACCACGAGATCATAGAGGCTAAACCCTAGAAGCTAGCCTATGGTATGATTGTTGTCGTCCTACGGACTAAACCCTCCGGTTTATATAGACACCGGAGGGGGATAGGTTTACATAGAGTCGGTTACAAGGGAGGAGATCTACATATCCGTATTGCCAAGCTTGCCTTCCACGCCAAGGAAAGTCCCATCCGGACACAGGACGAAGTCTTCAATCTTGTATCTTCATAATCCAATAGTCCGGCCAAAGTATATAGTCCGGCTGTCCGAGGACCCCCTAATCCAGGTCTCCCTCAGTAGCCCCTGAACCAGGCTTCAATGACGATGAGTCCGGCGCGCAGATTGTCTTCGGCATTGCAAGGCGGGTTCTTCCTCTGAATACTCCATAGAAGATTTTGAACACCAGGATAGTGTCCGGCTCTGCAAAACAAATTCCACATACCACCATAGAGAGAATAATATTTCCACAAATCTAATCTGCTGACAACTTTTCGTAACGTGGCATCACACCACGGCCCGGTCATTATTCGAACCGTTTGTCTCAACCAGCTACTGCACATGTTGCGAGGCGGTTTCCTTGGCACGTCTTGTCGAAGCAGAGATCGTGTCCCCTTATCACGGGATTCTCATCAATACGGGTGTGGGTAACCCAACCGCGCCATCAATTACGGCGCTTGGGGAATAAGTGAGTTTACCAGGCAGGTGGGGAGGCGTATAGTTTATTCCGCCCTTATAAAGGGACGAGGATTCCTCTTTTTCACCCACGCCTTCTTCCTCCTTGCTCATCCATTCTTGCGCACTCGAGCTCCAGCGCCCAAGTTCGCATTTTCTCCTCAAACCACTCCAAGCATGTCCGGAGCAGGAGGCAAGTGGATGGTCTCCTCCGTTACGAAGGGGGACATCACAAAGCTATGGAGAGCCGGATATCTGGCCGCGGATATCGTGCACCGGCTGCCAGATGCGGGGTAGATCGTCGCTACTGCAGAACCCCATGAGAGGGTGGTTTTTCTTACCCACTTCGTCCGCGAACTGGGATTTCCCCTCCACCCGTTTGTCCGCGGGCTCATGTTCTCAATTTGGCCCCCAATTTCATCCTCAACATCTCGGCGTTTATCGTCGTGTGCGAGGCCTTCCTCTGCATCAAGCCCTACTTCGGCCTGTGGCTGAAGACCTTCAACGTAAAACCGAAGGTGGTGGTCGGCCAGCAAGCGGAGTGCGGAGGCGCCATGGTGGGAAAAATGCCCAATGTCACCTGACTCGAAGGCTCCTATGTCGAGACCATAAAGGGGTGGCAATCAAGGTGGTTCTACATCACCGAGCCGCGCGACACCAACTGGGTGGCGGCCCCTGAATTCCGATCCGGAATCCCCACGCGGCTCACCTCCTGGAAAGAGAAGGGCCTATCTTGGGGTTCCTCGGTAGAGCTGACCGGACTCCAGACCTATGTCAAAAACATGATGAGCAAGAAAATCAAGCTCGTCAACGTGGTCCAAGTCATGCTCTTCCGCCGGATCCTCCCGTGTCAAAGGAGGGCGTTCAATTTGTGGGAGTTCGACCCGGCCAAGCATCGGACGCTGCGAGAGCTCTTCGACACGACGCACAAGTTCCTCTGGAATGTGTTGATCAAGGGCGCCGAGGTACCTCCTCCCCTTACCGAGGACCGCGGACTCCGCGCAAAGCGCCCTGCCAATCCGGTAAGTCTTTGATATCTCATAAGATGTTCATTTTGCCCAGCTTAACCATGCGCGGGATATAAGCCTCCATGCTATTTAACTGGACTGGGTAGAGAAAGCGGAGCAGATCGATTGTCCAGCCCCCCTGCCCGAAGATCCAGCAGACTCTCTCCTAACGGAGATGCTGGTTCCGGCGCCTTATGAGGTGCCGGCGAAGAAGGCCAATAAGAAGGCCACGGGGACCAGGAAGGGTCTCCGGCACAAGGTTATATCGAACTCATCGTCCGAAAACACCGAGGCGCCCTCATCACACGAAAACGAGGAGGAGGAAGAGGAAAGTCCTCCCCCCTGCCGGGGGAGACAAGAAAAGGAAGGCCGCCCCATCTGGGGAGGCCGAAGGGTCCAAGAAGGGAAGGACTCTCCTTCCGGACTGCTCCACGACAACCACCTATACCGACGACGAGTGGTTGCCCAGGGACAAGCCCCTAGCGAAGTTGTAAGTATCTGGATACCATAATAATTCTTGGTATGTTTTATTGCACTGCTTCCCATCATGCCGAACATGATTATGCAGTCCGTCCCGAGCCCATATCGACGTATCTTCATCGGATGGTTCTTTGGACCCGTCGGATTGGAACAGCGATTCACCTCCGACCGCCTCCTCCCCTCGCCCTACGGACAACGTCGAGGTGTTGTCTCAAAGGGCACCGAGCCTAGGGGAGGTAGTCCTGGAGGTGCCTCAAGGCGACGTTCTGGATGCTGGGCGCAGGGGGAGCAAGACTCCCATGGGCTCCGATGACGGGGGCAGCAAATTCGGCCCCCAGCCGAATACTGTGCTGGAACCTCCAGTGGTTCCGGACTCTGTCAGGCGACCCCTCGCTAAGAGGGGCAAGCCGCCTGTGCCGATGGCCTCTGTCCATCCAGAGGCATCGGACAACTTGCTGGAAGCGCTTCGCGGCGCTTCCATCGACGAAGAGCATCGCACTATCATGAGTGCGGTGGTCAAAAAGGTTCAGTCCACCAAGAGCGGACTAACTGAAACCTGTGCCAACCTCCTAACAGGCTTTGAGGTAAGTAACTAGATTATAAAAAATATTACCGCATAGACAGTAGCCCCTGATGCTCTATTTGGCGTTCGCGAAGGAAGGCTGAATAGAGGATCAAAAAATGACCGCAGGAGTCTAATCGGAATATGTCTATGTGCATATGCAGGCTTCACTGCTAGCCGCTGCCGCACGTACTGTGGAGGTCGCTGTGCTGAAGCAGGACCTTGAGCAGTCCAAGGAAGAGCTCGGCCTTACCAAGAGGCAGCTCGAAGAGAACAAAGGTAAGCGATACCCCGTCTGTATGTTAAAAAGAAATTTGGTTATAAAATAATAGGATCATCATGAATTTGCGAGGGGCCACGACCGAAGTGGCGACCCTGAAGAAGGCGCTATCCGAGGCCGAAGACAAAGTGACCAAGGAGCGCATCGAGCGAGAAAAGCAAGAAGCCCGGGTAGGCGAGGTGCAGCAAGAGCTCCAGGCTCTCGCCCAAAAACACGAGTCCTTGGAGCTTGACTCTAAGACGCGGGAGTCCGAGCTTGCGAAGGCCCTCGAAAGCGCACAAAACGCTAGGGCGGAAGCCCAAAAGGCCCTCCAGGAAATTGAGGCGGTTAAGAAGATAGCAGCGGGTAAGGCATTCATTATGCAAAGAAAGCATGTGAAGGAAACTTTCCTTTTACTTACCCGAGTTCGGAGCTCTCCAGGAGCGTTCGCAGATCTTCCCCGCAGTGTGTCGGATGCCGCGGAGTTCTATCGGGCTGAGGAGGGGAGCTCGACGGAGAAGTTGTTCTGGTCTCAGTATACTGGGACCGAACACCCAATGCCCTTGAGCAACCAGCTGAAGCAACTGGTCGAGCTCCATAAAGCAGCCGAACAGGCCATGAAGGGTCTTATAGTCCGGATGTGGCCTGGCGAGCCCCTGTCTGATAGCTACTTCGGTCTGGTGAGGCGGCTTGTGAATGCTTGCCCACGGCTCAAAGTCATAAAGTGGTCAGTCTGCATCGAGGGTGCGCGCATGGCTTTTGCCCGGGCAAAGCTGCACTGGGCGAAGCTGGACGCCATAAAGCTGGTGAAGGAGGGGCCACCAGAAGGCAAGGAGCATCCCCACCCCGAAATGTATTATGACAGTGTCCTGAAGGGTGCTCGCCTTGTGGCGGAGGAATGTGCTAAGGATGTAATATTCAAATGAATGTACTCATGTGATCCTATAATATGAAACGAGTTCATTTGCGCTATACCACGCTTGTTAATTTAAAATATTACCTTTTGTGCGGCCGTTTATGAAATCTGAGAGTTGGCCAGTCGTTGGCTTCTGCCCCCATGTAACTAGTACTAGGGTGTTCGAAGGAGGTGTTTAGCATAACGAACCTGGCAATCGGACTATAAGGCTTTATCACTCTCACTTAGCCATAGAAGTCTACAATTTTAAATTTTGGCAAAGCCCCTAGTATTCGGAAGGCCGAATTTGGGGCGCTATATACGCCTAAGTCGGGCAAGGCCGACTCCTCGCCCGAAGCAGAAAAAGTCTTTAAGGACTTGAGACCTCTTGAACAGCGACCAGCTATCGCCTTATCATGACAATCAGTTTTCGGCTTTCTCTACTGAGGTGCTCGTCCGGAAGAACCGGGACACAATCGCAGTAGTTCTCCCAGCGCTACCTTAGCCGATATTGCGGAACGTAAGGTACCAAAACATGGGAGCCGGGCAAACCCAACTATTGACCCAAGACATGATTCGGAGCTGATGCATATAATGCTATAAGTTCGGGTGCCGCACTGTCGAGAGTGTTCGGACTTCTCACGCCGTATTATGGGGTATACTGAAGCCCCTGGCGCGCTGGTCGTACCAGAATGTACAGGTGCAATTTGTCGTAAATAAGCAGACAAGGAAGAAAGGGTAATGCGATAATGGACTAACTCTATGCATTGTTATTAAATAATACGTCTAAGCGTACGGGTACAAGTAGTGCAATAAGCAAAAAATAGGACTATTTGACATGTCCTATCCAAGGGCAAGTTGCGTATGGGTATTTAAAACGGGTACGTCGATCGTTATCAGAGACCACCTGGGGATTCCCTTGTACATCTTAGCTTCTTGCCTCCTTGGTTCTTCCTTCCCGTAATGTGTCCAGCAATCAGACTGCCGAAAAGGGTCTTCCAGAGAGTAAGGTCCTGAAAGAGAGAAAATGATGAAGATATACAACCCCTGGGGCGGTGGAGCCACATTGTGGGACGTGCCCTGGTCGTGCCCCCGCCTATGCCCATGGTATTTTTAGTGCGTAATTATGTACGCGTGGCACAAATTTCGTCGCTTGACTGGGACTAGGACGGGGGCCGAATTTCTAGGCGAGCTCTGAACGTGCCAGGCGATCCTGTTGCAGGTTACTCCGGACTCGCTTGAAGGTGTCCGGGGGCTTTATCGCTGAATTACGGTTTGCCTTAGTGTGCTCCTCCGTGCGGAGCGAGCGTTCTGTGTTTCCATTGACTGTTATAACCCCATGAGGTCCTGTCATTTTGAGCTTGAGGTATGCATAATGCGGTACCGCATTGAATCTGGCTAATGCGGTTCGCCCAAGCAGTGCGTGATAGCCACTACGAAACGGGACGATATCGAAGACCACTTCCAGTGTGTTTGAGCCCGTGCAATGGGCCTCTACACCTGGGATGACACCTTTAAAGGTGGTTTTAGTGGGTTTGATCCTCGAGGTGTCTATCCCCATTTTGCGCACTGTATCCTGATAGAGCAGGTTCAGGCTACTGCCGCCGTCCATAAGGACTCGAGTGAGGTGAAATCCGTCGATGATGGGGTTAAGGACCAATGCGGCAGATCCGCCATGACGGATACTAGTGGGGTGGTGCCCTGCGATCGAAGGTGATCGGACAAGAGGACCATGGGTTGAAATTTGGGGCGACTGGCTCCATCGCATAGACGTCCCTTAGTGCACGCTTCCGTTCCCTCTTGGGAATGTGGGTTGCGTGTATCATGTTCACCGTTTTCACTTGTGGAGGGAACCTCTTCTGTCCTCCCGTGTTCGGCGGCCGAGGCTACTCCTCGTCGTCGCTATGCAGCCCCTTGTCCTTGTTTTCGGCGTTCAACTTGCCGGCCTGCTTGAACACCCAACATTCTCTGTTGGTGTGATTGGCTGGCTTATCGGGGGTGCCGTGAATTTGACACAAGCGATCGAGTATGCGGTCCAAACTGGACGAGCCCGGATTACTTCTTTTGAACGGCTTTTTCCGCTGACCGGATTTAGAGCCACTGAATCCGGCATTGACTGCCGTGTCTTCGGCGTTGTCACCGTTGTTGCGGCGCTTGTGTCTGTTGCGACGTGGTCTACCGTTACATCTTTGGCATCTGAATTGCCATGACTTCTTTATGTGTTATTGCTGCGAGCCAGCCAGCTATCCTCCCCCGTGCAAAAGCAGGTCATGAGTGTCGTGAGGGCCGCCATAGACTTCGGCTTCTCCTGGGCAAGGAGCCGGGCGAGCCACTCATCACGGATGTTATGCTTAAATGCCGCTAAGGCCTCTGCATCCAGACAGTCGAAAATTTGGTTTTTCTTAGTTAAGAACCTGGTCCAGAATTTCCTGGCCGATTCCCCTGGCTGCTGAATTATATGGCTCAAGTCATCAGCATCCGGTGGTGACACATAAGTGCCCTGGAGGTTGTCAAGGATTGCATCTTCCAAATCTTCCCAAATGCCAATGGAGTCTGCTGGCAAGCTATTCAGCCAATGCCGAGCTGGTCCTTTGTGTTTTAGTGGGAGGTACTTGATGGCATGTAGATCATCACCGCGAGCCATGTGGATGTGGAGGAGGAAATCCTCGATCCATACCGTGGGATCTGTTATACCATCATATGATTCAATGTTTACGGGTTTAAAACCCTCTAGGAATTTGTGATCCATTACTTCATCAGTGAAGCATAGGGGCTGTGCGGCGCCTCTGTGTCGGGCTATATCTCGACGCAGTTCATACGAGTCTTGTCTGCTGTATCCGGCGTGCCGGTCATCGTCCCGCATTTGGGTGCGCCCCCGTGATCCGTAGATCAATCTTGCATGTTTTGCTTTGTTTTCCAATACGTCTCCCAGGTCCCGCGTGTTGCCCCGGGCCTTGGTTTTTTTGTTTGAATGGCGGTGGGGTGCGGGCTAGTCTTCAGGCTGATATGCCTCTCTGTCTCGGCCACGAGGTGGCCGATCAACAGCATCATACACTGGTGATGTAGGTTTCAATGCTTCCTCCTCGAGTTGGGGTAGCAACCTGCGCTTTGGGTAAATCTTGGTTGGGCGCTCGAGTTCATATTCCTCGGCTGCCAGGACTTTAGTCCATCTATCCGCTAGCAGATCTTGATCAGCTCGAAGCTGTTGTAGCTCGAGTTCGTATTTCTTCAGGCTGTTTGTTGTTGCTATAAGCCGGCGCTTGAAGCGCTCTTGTTCGACGGGATCCTCAGGCACGATAAATTCTTCGTCACCGAGGCTCACCTCGTCTTCGGAGAGAGGCATGTAATTGTCATCCTCTGGTTCTCCGTCTGCTGCCTGTTCCGCAGGGCTAGCTTGTTCATCCTCCCGCTCGAGGTCTGGCTGGAGGGGATTATCGTCGTCTTCGGCGTTATCCGGAGCATTATTGTCTCTTGTGCCGGTATCACTGCTTTTGCTATGGCGAGACTTAGAGCGGCGCCGCTGACGTCGGTGCTTGGATTGCTTCTTGGAGGGATTATCCTCCGTTGTCTTATCACCATCCCCTTCTTTGGGGGTGTCCACCATGTATATGTCATACCATGAGGTGGCGGTCCAGCGCCCTGTGGGCGGTGGTTCTTGTTCGTCTCCTGCATCGTCGTCCATACCGTCGATGTCTTCAGAGCCGAAGTTGAGCATGTCGGTTAAATCATCGATAGTGGGTACTAAGTGGGTGGTGGGTGGGGAGCGAATTTCTTCGTCGTCCGCATCCCATTCTAGCCGGACATAGTTCGGTCAAGGGTCTCCTGACAGAGAGAGAGACCTCAACGAGTTTAGTATGTCGCCAAAGGGCGAGTGCTGAAAGATATCCGCGGAGGTAAACTCCATGATCGGTGCCCAATCGGATTCGATAGGCACGGACGTAGGCGGCTCGGAGCCCATGGCCGGGGACGAATCCAAAGGTTCGGCGACACGGGTCTCATAAGAGGTGAAGTCAGTATTCGGCTCTATCGCCGCTGAGTGTGCGGCCTCCGTGGCGGGGTCCATCCACCCATCGTCAGATGGCGCAATTTGTTCCGGATTGAGGGCCAGAGTAGTTGCAGGTGTGATCTCCCGAACACTGTCCGACGGCAGAGCTAAATCATGCTCGTCGTGATCGTGCGGCGCACCTGACATGGGCTCGAATCCGTCGAAGATCAAGTCTCCGCGGATGTCGGCAGTATAGTTCAAGTTTCCAAACCTGACCTGGTGGCCAGGGGCGTAGCTCTCGATCTGCTCCAGATGGCCAAGCGAGTTGGCCCGCAGTACGAAGCTGCCGAATACGAAGATCTGTCCGGGGAGGAAAACCTCACCCTGGATCGCATCGTTGCCGATAATAGAAGGAGCCATCAAGCCTTATGGTGACGGCACAGTGGAACTCTCAATGAAAGCACCAATGTCGGTGTCAAAACTGGCGGATCTCGGGTAGGGGGTCCCGAACTGTGTGTCTAAGGCGGATGGTAACAGGAGGCGGGGGACACGATGTTTACCCAGGTTCGGGCCCTCTCGATGGAGGTAATACCCTACTTCCTCCTTGATTGATCTTGATGATATGAGTATTACAAGAGTTGATCTACCACGAGATCGTACAGGCTAAACCCTAGAAGCTAGCCTATGGTATGATTGTTGTCGTTCTACGGACTAAACCCTCCGGTTTATATAGACACCGGAGGGGGCTAGGGTTACACAGATTCGGTTACAAGGGAGGAGATCTGCATATCCGTATTGCCAAGCTTGCCTTCCATGCCAAGGAAAGTCCCATCCGGACATAGGACGAACTCTTCAATCTTGTATCTTCATAATCCAACAGTCCGGCTAAAGTATATAGTCCGGCTGTCCGAGGACCCCCTAATCCAGGACTCCCTCAATGACCAAGGCCTCTATAAATAGGACTAGTCACCACAGTAGGAGGCAACTGAACTTAGCCTAAACGGATGGAGATCATCCTCGCCCGCACACCGAGCACAAGAAGACCTGAACCTGGGGAGGCTATTCTTCCCCTTGTAACTGTTCATCCTCAGCCCAAGAGGCAATCCACCGCCACCACACTGGAGTAGGGTATTACACCACGACGGTGGCCCAGACCAGTATAAATCATGTGTCCCTTGTGTTGTGAGTTCGTCCAGTTAGTCTTTGAGATCTTAGCAAAGCTAGGACATGGATCGGTAGGGGGAGAACTTCGCGCGCACCCCAGAGTTCGAACCTTAAGGGTTTTGCCGGAACCCTTGATCCGACAGCAATCTTCTTCAAACCCCTCACCTTCTGACCACCTGATACTTTTTGGAACAAGGATTAACTCTGTAAATCTCACTTTGGCTAAAGTACTTCCCTTTTCTCTTGGCTCATTTTCCCAGGCAATTAACTTTCCCCACTCACTGACAGTAGTTGCTATGTCATCAGTAGTCTAATAGTCCAACGGACACCAAGGATCAAAATCCAACATAATCTATTGAAGTAAACCCTCCTCCAGTTTCTACCCTCATTGTGCTTGGTGAAAGTGACAAAAACAACTCCCACCGCATGCGGACTGTCATGAACCATCCTGTCTCTGTCCCTAACATGCTGAAACTGAACAAAAGCTTCTCCTATGGGACACTGCTGGATTGATCTGACTTCTATATGACGCACTTCTTCAACAGCTCGAACATTGGGGAAATGTACCTCATTAGGGAGGGGATGGATTGTAGCGATGGCTACATCTTCATGGCGTGGCGAGCGACGCAGCTGTCGGAGTAAATGGCCACGGGTAGCCTAACCGACTCCCCCTAGCTCTTCAAGAATTATCAGGCCATTTAAGCCTTCAAGCATACAAAGCATAGGGCCGCCTTCCCCCGGCCGGCTATCCCCAGGGCCGACTCCCAGAAGGCGACCCAGTCTCAGAAACCTTCCCCAAGAAAGCTACGAGATGGCCGACTCCAGGAAGCCGGCCCCAAGAAGGCCGACTCCCAGAAGCCGGCCATGAAGGATGCCGACTCCCAGAAGTCGGCCAAGACCGCACCCACCAAGACTGCATCCACATAACAGTGATAAGACGGGGCGTGGCCACAGTATAGCCCACTACCCCCGAATCCCGAAACAGGCATGGCCACAGAACGCCGTACGGGTCAGCCATCTCCCGTCCGGCGCGGCACTGTAGCCATGTTGACCTCGATGTCACCCATGACAAGAGCCAGTACGGCCCGCGGGCGGCGGGCCCCTTTAGCCAGAGAGACGCTCGAAGGTGGCCAGGCCTCCCCTAGTCGGCCAGGGGCGTAGCCGGCTCCCAAGAGCCGGCTACCTCCCTCCCTCGAAACATGTGCCTCATTAAGGAGACAAGACGAGGTAAGGCTACAGTGAGAGCCCGCAAGGCGGCTGCGCTGTAGCCACGCTTACCTCAACAAAGCCCTCGTCATCAGGGGCGAGGCAACAATACCAGCCGCTGACAAGACACCCAAGTGGTGGGGCCGGCCTGTCGACCAAGAGGCCGGCAGCCGGCGGGACCCACCAGTCGGCGGGCCCCAATGACCGGCGGAGAAGCCGACGAACACAGACACTGACGGCTGGGACCCGCGCCCAGCCGGATTACTATTGTACCCCTGGGGGGTAGGCCTATATAAACCCCCCGGGGCACCCATGCAAAGGGTTGGTCTCATAGAATTACGCACACCACATAGAGAGAAAAGGAGAGCTAGCCTTGCCCTTCTTCTCCCTCTAACCCAACAGCTCAAGGAGCGTTTGTAGATACTCATTTTGATCTAGTGATCATGCGGAGACCCCGCAGAGCAGGACTAGGGGTGTTATCTCCACGGAGAGCCCCGAACCTGGGTAAGATTCGCCGGCGTGCATGTCTTCGCCTCATCCCGTTTCCAGGCACCGGCGACGTCTTACTGGCTCCCACAATGATAAGCCACCTGTTGGCATATGTCGCACCTACCACCCGACATTTGGCGCCCACCATGGGGCCAGGTGCACCGTCATCCGGATACCTGTTCTGGACGGGAACCCTTTTCCTCCCCCGCGAGCGCAGCCAGCCTGCTGCGCCCGACGGCGTTTGCCCCGACGCGCTGCAAGGCGTCGACGACGCCTGCGCAGCGAGCTGCCTCGCCGATCTGCTCGGCGAGACTCGCATCTCCGACGAGCCCGCGTCCGACGCGGGCACGGACTACCCCGAGAGCCGCCTCGTCAGCCTCCTCGACCAACTTCACGTCTAAAGCGAGCCTACTGTAGACTTGGAGTCGGTCGGCTCCACCGACTCGATGCTTGTCGACTCCGACAAGAATCGCTCGACGCCTACCCCTCCGACATGGTAGTCTTTGATGACCGTCTCCGTCGAGCTGATAGCGGCAGCAGCGCTGTCACCGAAGTGCTAGTCATCAGCCACGTCGCCAACTCGGGCGAGAACGCCCACGATGCCCTACAAGCGGCGATGCATGACTTATCCCTCCCCATCCCGGCTCACGCCGACGCCGAGAACCTGGAGGCACGCCGCCTCGCCCTCATCGCAGAAGGCCAGAAGATAGCCTCCATGAGACGCCTCACCGAGGCTCACCAGCGGGAAGTCGACCGCGCCACCTTTGGCACGCCGCCTCATGGCGAGCCGAGCCGAGCCGGCCTCGTCCAGAAGCGCGGCGCGGCCATCGCCAGCATGCTGGGGGCAGACCGCCCCGTCTACGCCACCCCGCTCGAGAATCTGCGATCCGCTTAGGCGGCCGCTAAAGAGCTAAATGGGCAGGGAGCCGATGAGCTCCCCTACATGACAAGGCGAAACCGGCAGCTGATCGATGCGGCCGCGGAGCGGCATGAAGCCGGCGCTCGCGCTGAGAGTCCTCCCCCGCATCGAGAGCACGCCGCGACATCCCGGTCGCCGACTGCGAGCGGCGCCCGCGCGAGGAAAGACAAGGAGCCGGCTGCTACCGCAGCCGGACTCGGATCACCATCGAGCGCGACGCGGAAGGCCGCCCTCAAGCAGTGGAGCACCAAGGAAATCCGCCTCCTCCCCCGCCTCGAGGGGAGAGATATCCCACCCCGCCGCCTGTCACGCATCCGACTCTTGGTGGCCGACTAGGCCACCGCGAAGGAGTCGGCGAGAACGACGCCCGCCACCGGATCAACCGCCTAGCTCGATCCCTGGCGCTAGAAGAAGAAGACGATGTCGGCCCGCCATGCTTTGGCCCCCGCATCCGCGACGAGCCCTTCCCCAAAGGGTTCTCGCTCCCTAGAGACACGCCCAAGTACAACGGCTCTGTGAAGCCGGAAGATTGGCTCATCGACTATTCTACTGCTATCAGCATAGCCAACGAC
This sequence comes from Aegilops tauschii subsp. strangulata, assembly GCF_002575655.3. Classification (NCBI taxonomy): domain Eukaryota; kingdom Viridiplantae; phylum Streptophyta; class Magnoliopsida; order Poales; family Poaceae; genus Aegilops; species Aegilops tauschii. The sequence continues at coordinate 539,685,321 of NC_053037.3, read as the reverse complement.
AACAGGCATGTAGCCGTGAAGTACGTCCCCCTCATGCTGCAAGGCATGGCGCGCACCTGGCTCAACAGCCTCAAGCCCTACAGCGTCAACAGCTGGCTGGACCTCAGGGAAGTCTTCGTCCGCAACATCACCAGCACGTACAAGCGGCCTCCCAAGCCTCGCCAACTCTCCCTATGCGTCCAAGGGCCCAACGAGTTGACCCGCGACTACCTCACGCGGTGGGCCGAGCTCCGCAACTCCTGCGAGGGGGTGCACGAGGTCCAGGCCATCGAGTACTTCACCGCCGGGTGCCGAGAGGGCACCCTCCTCGAGCACCGACTCCTCTACGACGAGCCGGCTACCCTCGACGAACTGCTGATCATCACGGACAAGTACGCCACGGCCGACTCCTCGATGAAGACCGAGCTCCGAGTGGACGCCTCCGGGAAGGTGCTCGCTCTGGCTCCCAAGACGCCGGCTGGCAACTCCAATCGGCGCCCCTACCAGAACGACCACAAGCGCAAGGCCCCTATGCCGCCTTCCACCAGTCGGCAGGTGGCCATAGTTGAAGATGAGCTGCCCGAAGAATGGCCCGCTCCCAACAAGAAGGGCGGCAGGCCGGCTTGGCAGTCGGCCTTCTCCTACGAGCAGACTCTCGATGCCCCCTACAAGTTCCACAGTGGCCTGAAGCCGTCCAACCACACGACCCGAAAGTGCCACTGGCTCACACGAATCTCCAAGGGCGAGGGGCTAGTGCCGCCTCCGCCTCCCGGCTCGCCGCCTCCAGCCCCCAGCAGCCGGCTGCTCGACCAGCAGTCGGAGCCATTCAAGATGAGTTCCCTGAGGAGCACGCCGCCTAAGTCGTCTTCACAAGCCAAGTTGAAGACAAGCGTAGCCGGCGCCGACAGCACCAAGAGGTCAATGCAGTCGCCTCCAGCAACCCCGAGTTCATGCACTGGTCCGAGAAGCCTATCAACTAGAGCTGGGCCGACCACCCAGAGGTGATGCCGTCCCCTGGCTCCTACGCATTAGTATTGGATGTCACCCTCGCAACGGAGAGGCGACCTGCCCGATTCTCCAGCGTTCTGATTGATGGCGGAAGCAGTATTAACATAGTGTACCGCGATACCATGGAGAAGCTGAACATCAAGGCAAAGCAGCTCATGCCAAGCCGGACCGTGTTCCATGGCATCGTACCCCGCCTGTACTGTTCCCCGATCGGCAAGATCAAGATGGATGTTCTCTTTGGAGACAAAGATCACTTTCGCCGAGAAGCAATCTGGTTCGAGGTAGTAGATCTGGAGAGCCCTTACCACGCCTTGCTTGGCCGACCTGCTCTGGCCAAGTTCATGGTTGTACCCCACTACGCCTACCTGAAGATGAAGATGCCGAGCTCGAAGGGGATCATCACTGTAGCCGGCGACTACAAGAAGTCCATCGAGTGCGCTGTAGCCAGCAGTCGGCTGGCCGAGTCCCTCGTGGTGGCAGAAGAGAAGAAGATACTGGAACGAGTTGTGGCCATAGCCGGCAAGCAGCCGGCCTTGTCCCCCAACCCCAAGGATTATGATGCGCAGGGCTCCTTCCAGCCGGCCAAGGAGACGAAGAAGATACCTCTGGACCCGGAGAACCCAGATAGGTTTGCAGTCATTGGTGCAAACCTGGACAGTAAATAGGAAGGCGAGCTCGTCGACTTCCTCCATGAGAATCGAGACATCCTTGCATGGTCCCCAAAGGACACGCTGGGTGTTCCGAAGGATTTTGCCGAGCACAAATTGCACGTCCGAGCCGAAGCAAAGCCGGTCAAGCAGCCCCTTCGCCGACTGTCAGAAGAGAAGTGAAGAATCGTAGGGGAAGAGATAGCCCGACTCCTCGCCGCCGGCTTTATTATGGAAGTATTTTTCCCAGAGTGGCTTGCCAACCCAGTCTTGGTGTTGAAGAAAAACAACAAATGGCGTATGCGTATAGACTACACCAGCCTCAACAAGGCCTGCCCCAAAGATTCGTTTGCTTTGCCGCGGATTGACCAAGTGATAGACCACGACCGGATGCGAGCTGTTGAGTTTTTTGGATGCCTACTCAGGATACCACCAGATCAAGTTGGACCCAGCAGACCGCCTGAAGACTGCCTTCATCACACCATTCGGAGCTTTCTGTTACCTGACTATGACATTCGGCTTAAGGAATGTCGGTGCCACTTTTCAGTGTTGCATGCAGAAATGCCTCCTCAAGCAACTTGGCAGAAAGGCCCACGTCTACGTAGACGATATTGTGGTGAAGACAGAGAAGCGTGGCACCCTGCTGGAGGACCTCAAAGAAACATTTGCCAACTTGCGCCGATTCCAGATCAAGCTCAACCCCGAGAAATGCGTGTTCGGAGTACCAGCCGGCCAGCTTCTAGGCTTTCTGGTCTCCGAACGCGGCATTGAGTGCAACCCTGTGAAGATCAAGGCCGTTGAGAAATGGAGATTCCTACCAAGTTGCGGGACGTGCAGAAGTTCACTGGGTGCCTGGCCTCCTTAAACCGCTTTATCAGCCGGCTAGGAGAGAAGGCTCTCCCCCTGTACCGACTAATGAAGAAATCCACTCATTTCGAGTGGAATGACCAAGCAGACCAAGCCTTCCATGAGTTGAAGAGGATGCTGACTACTCCACCTGTCCTGGTGGCGCTGACTGAGAAGGAGCCCATGCTCCTCTACATTGCCGCGACTAGCCGAGTGGTTAGTACAGTTGTTGTGGTCCAGCGCCCGGAAGAAGGCCGAGCCCAGCTAGTCCAGAGGCCGGTGTATTATCTAAGCGAAGTACTATCCAGCTCAAAGCAAAACTACCCGCACTACCAGAAGATGTGCTATGGAGTGTACTTCGCCGCCAAGAAGCTGAAGCCCTACTTCCAAGAGCATCCCATCACGGTCGTGTGCACCGCCCCGCTTGCCGAGATCATAGGCAGCCGGGATGCATCCGGCCGGGTGGCTAAATGGGCCATTGCGCTGGCACCTTACACCATCTTCTACCAGCCCCGCACCGCCATCAAGTCCCAAGCATTGGCCGACTTCCTCGTCGACTGGGCTGAGACCTAGTACCTACCGTCGACTCCCGACTCTACCCATTGGCGGATGCACTTCGACGGGTCCAAGATGCGCACCAGCTTGGGAGCCGGCATCGTCCTCACCTCTCCCAAAGGCGACAAACTGAGATACACGCTGCAAATCCACTTCGCCGCCTCCAACAACGTGGCCGACTACGAGGCGCTCATACACGGGCTCCGGCTAGCCAAAGAACTCGGCATACGCCGGATCCTGTGTTATGGCGACTCAGACTTGGTGGTCCAGCAGTCATCTGGCGACTGGGACGCCAAGGATGCAAACATGGCGAGCTATCGATTCCTCGTCCAGCAGATCAGTGGGTACTTCGAAAGGTGCGAGTTCCTTCACGTGCCACGGGCCGACAACGACCAAGCAGATGCCCTGGCGCGGATCGGCTCCACCCGACAGGCTATACTGACCGGTGTCTCTCTCCAGCGCCTCCTCAAGCCGTCCATCAAGCCGTCTCCAGAGTCGGACTCTATCTTCGTACAGCCTGCCCCCAATGCAGCCGGATCCGACTGGAGAAACCCAGCAGGCGGCGCGGGGACTTCGACAAAAAGCCCGGGGACTGCCGTAGTCGGACCCGGCTCGGGGACTTCAGAACCCACCCCGGGGACTGCAGCAGTCGGCCCAGAGACTGCAGCGACACAAGAAGCGGTGGCCGACTCCAACTCCCCACCACCCAACCCACCCACCCGAGTCATGGTGGCCGTGCTGACAGTAGAAGAAGTCACAGCTCCATCATGGGCCCAGCCCATCATCAACTTTCTAGTCAATAGAGAGCTGCCGGCTGATGAGATCTCGGCAAGACTAGTGCAACGTCGAGCCGGAGCATATGCAATAATAAATAGAGAACTTGTCAAGCGCAGCGTCACTGGAGTCTTCCAGCGCTGCGTCGAGCCAGAGAAAGGACTGGCAATCCTCAAGGATATCCATCAAGGCGAATGCGGCCACCACGCAGCCTCAAGATCACTTGTGGCCAAAGCTTTCCGCCACGGTTTCTTTTGGCCGACTGCTTTGGAAGATGCCAAAGAGATAGTCAAGATCTGCAAAGGATGCCAAGTCTTCAGTTCCAAGCAACACCTGCTGGCTTCTGCACTCAAGACCATCCCCCTCACTTGGCCCTTTGCCGTCTGGGGGCTGGACATGGTGGGCCCATTTAAGACAGCCCGCGGGGGCTTGACACATCTGCTAGTCGCCGTGGACAAATTTACCAAGTGGATCGAAGCAAAGCTAATCAAGAAGCTGAACGGGCCGACTGCCGTGATGTTCATTGCCGACATCACTACTCGGTACAGCGTGCCGCACAGCATCATCACCGACAACGGCACAAACTTTGCCAAAGGAGCACTGGCACGTTTCTGCGCGACGCAGGGTATCCGACTGGACTTAGCATCCGTTGCCCACCCGCAGTCAAACGGCCAAGTCGAGCGAGCAAATGGACTAATCCTCTCCGGCATCAAGCCCCGACTGGTCGTAACCACTGGAGCGATCGGCCGGCTGCTGGCTCGATGAGCTGCCGCCTGTCCTCTGGAGTCTGCGTACTACCCCTAACAAGTCAACCGGCTTCACTCTGTTCTTCCTTGTATATGGTGCCGAGGCTGTCATCCCAACCGACATCGAGTTCGACTCGCCTCGGGTCACCATGTACACGGAGGCGGAGGCCAAGGAAGCGCGAGAAGACGGCGTCGACCTGCTGGAAGAAGGCCGGCTGTTAGCACTCAGCCGGTCCGCCATCTACCAGCAGGGGTTGCGCCGTTACCACAACCGCAAGGTCAAGCCAAGATCTTTCCAAAAGGGCGACCTTGTGCTTCGACTGATCCAGCGAACAGCCGGCCAGCACAAGCTCTCGGCCCCTTGGGAAGGCCCTTTCGTCATCAACAAGGCACTAGCCAACGACTCCTACTACCTCATCGACGCATAAAAACCAAGAGCACGCAAGAGGGACGATTCCGGCAAGGAGTCGGAGCAACCATGGAACGCGAACCTCCTGAGAAGATTTTACAGTCGAAAGCAGTATGTATCATGCTACCCTTTTGTATTAAGTACGAAACAACGGGCCCCCCGAGCAGCACTCGGGGACTGCCTTCCTTTATCTATGAATGGCGAGTGTCATATTCATGACTGTATTATTACATTTGATTTTCTGTCTAGCACTGGGTTCGACTAGTCGGCCCGGGGACTGGCCGCCTCAAGTTATATTAAAGTTCTACCTGAAGTCAGACAAGTAGTGTGCCGGCTCCCGAGCCCTCTCTTGTTGAAAGTCGTAGCTCGATGAACCGACTGTCCGACTAGAAAGAGCCAAAGGCAGAAAGGATGCCCACATGAAAAACGACTAAGGACTAACGAACTTATATAACGAAAAGATGGCCTTCAACCATGCTTGCCGGATGTCAAAACAGCCGGCTGGCCGGCCTCCCAAACACTTCGCTATAATCCAACAAAGCTAGAGTACTTGCCCTCCCAACTGGCCAAGCACTTCTCCAGCCACAGATTGCAGAGCAACTGTTCGACTGGGGAGGCGGCAACCAAGGGAGGGCGGCAAAGGAAACAGCAGAAGGATGAAAAGCAAAGAACAAGGAAAAGCCAAACGCATGCATAATCATATTTACATATAAGGCCCCCAACAGGACGGCAATCGATATAGTTCGAATACACCCCCAGTGGGTGGAATTGTGCAAACCTAAAAAAATACTGTTCCAAGAGTGGCAAGACAGGAAAATAAAGGCAGCAGACTAGACTAAGGGCGCGGTGTGGGAGCCGGGTTGGTCGGTGGAGACAGCGCCACCGGCTGGAGGAGTGGCCGGCTGGCGGGTCTCGGCTTGATCATCGCCGGCTGCAGGCGGTGAACCCGCGCGTGCCTTGTTGCTGGAGGCACGATCAAGCTGAGGCTGACCGACCGCTCCACCATCTGGCCCAGCGTCTTCACCCTCCTCCTCCTCCTCCTCGCCCTCGTCGCTGGAGTCGATCTCCTCGGCCGAGTCCTCGCCGTCTGCCGGGTTCAGCCCGAACCACTCCTCCGGCTGGGCAACACCGTTGTCGTCCACCTCAGGAGCGAAGGCGCTGGTGTCGGTGTAGTCGGCGATCGCCGAAGCCCGCCAGATGATAGCCAGCCGCGCCGGCTCCAGCTCTGTGTCGGCCTGCTGTCGCCAGGTGGCCAGCTGGTCCAGACTCAGCCCGGGGTACCAGGCCTTGGCGAACTCCAGCGCCCGCCTGGCGTCGGACCGAGCCGTCGAAGCCTTCCAAGCCTCGAAGCGGCCGACCGCCACCTCCAGCCAGTTGGCAGTCCGACTGGGGGTGCGGGGAATCACTTCACCAGGCCAGAGAGCGGCCAGCACCTGTGCCCCGACAAGCTGAAGCCGGCGGAGTAGATGGTGAGCCGGCTGGAGGCGGGCCTGGATCGCCAAGAGTTGCTCCTCCAGCGACCGGCGAGTGTTTGGTGCTATCTCGGCGCCAGCCTGCCTTTGTGCCTCGCGGTGGGCCTCGACGACCTGGTTGGCGGCGGTAGAGTAGCCAGGGAAGTACTCTGCGCAAGGAAGAAAGAGAAATAAGAGAAAAACACCAAGTCAGAAAACAAGCCAAAACGGCAAGCAGCAAGAAAGGACGAAGAGGAAGGCGGCCTACCGTCAACCCAGTCTTCGATCTGGCCATAGCCGTTGATCAGCGCCAGCTTCGCTTTGGCCCAGCTGGCCGCCACTGTTTCATACTCGGCTTGGAGGGCGGCCTCGCTATCCCGCACCGCCTTCAGGGCCGCCTTGTGGCTCTCCTCCTGGTCGGCCAACCTCTTGGCCAGGCGGTCACGCTCCTATGCCAAGGCGGCAAACTCGGCCTCCTTAGCGCGGAGGACGGCTTGAGTCCCGCCCAGCTGCTCCCTTAGACTGGCGTTGGCCACTGCAGGGATGGAAGAGAAAAAAGAAGCAATAAGAGGAATTCGTCAAGGAAGATCCGACCCGACTGCTCAGCAGTCGGCCCGAATCTCGGGGACTACACCTAGTGGGCGCGCTGAGGCGCCCCCATGTGAGATAAAAGACGAAGCACTTACCCCGGCTCTCAGATAAGTCAGCAGTCTTCCGGGTCAGCTCCCGAGCCTGGGAGTTGAAGGCAGCCGCGCGGAGGTTGTGGTAGTCCTGCAAGTCAGGCAGAAGAGCGAATGAGAACAAGAATAGTAAAACAAGGTCCGCTAGGAAGTTCCAAGCCGCCTGCTCAGCAGCCGACTCGGAACTCGGGGACTACACCCAGTGGGTGCGCTGACGCGCCCCCACGGAAGAAACCAATATCAAAAAAGCAAAGACAAGAAGACTAACCCGGATGGCCGCCCGCATCGCAAGGAACTCGTCATTGTACTTTCTCAGCGCCGCCTCCTAGGCTTGAAGCCGGGTCCGGACGTCCTGCGCGGCCACGTTCATCACGGCCGTCCCTCCACCCGGCGTCCACCCCGGCCTCCATGTCCTGGGCCGACGAGCTAGAGCCCGCGGCTTGTTGTGGCTCCGATGCAGCCTTCTGTGGCTCTGATGCGGCCTTCCCCGCGCGCTGGCGCGACGGCGTCCGGACCACCAGATCAGTCCTCGCGGCCGGCTCGCGCCCGGCCGATTGCGCAGGCGGCAAGTTAGGCCGGTCGCCTTGGGTCGCCCCAGTAGGCGGGGCCGGTGCCGCCTCCCTTTCCGGGACGACGACGTCATCTTCCCTCTCCAGCCCCGGCTGGTCACCGCTGGCTTCTTCTGGCGGGGGCTCTGGGGCCTCAGGCGTCGCGACGCGCAGAGGGGTGACTAGCAAGGCCCCCTCCGCCATCGCCGCGACCGCAGCCTCCGCCTGAGCCTTGGCCGCTGCTTTGGCACGCGCCTTCGCCGCCTCCTCCTTCTGCGCCGCCTTGGCGGCGGCCACCCTCAATACCTCCTCCTCCCGCTCCTCCCGCGCCTCCCGCGCGTTCCGCTCCGTCGCCGCCTGAAGATCGGCACGGGGGTCCACGCGACGAGTGGTGCTCCCGGATCCTCCCGGCGACCCAACGACGGAGGCGGCAGCAACCCACTCGAGCGACAGTGGAGCCCTGATTTTTTGAGAAAGGACAAGGATTCAGGAACTACCAGAGAAAAGAGGAAAGAATACATGAAGGAGTATATACTTACGCCGACACCGTCTGCGGCTGCTTCACCGCCTTACGGAAGTGGGCCGCCTTCGCGGCCGCCTCTTCCCGCCTGGTCGCCGCTGCCCCGCCCTTGGGCTTCTTCGGCCGACTGCCGAACAAGCCCGACGCGGCACGATGCTTCTGCCCGCCGCCCCGATCAGGCGGCGCGGCAGAGGAACCTGCGCCGTGGCCAGACGCCGGCTGGCGGCGTGGGACGACTTCCGCCTCGTCGTCATCCGGCCAGTCGTCGAAGCTGACTCCAAGCCCGGAGCCGCCTGCCTCGCCGCCGGCTTGGCCGCCGCCCGCCTTGGTGTTGTCATCCATGGCGGCCGCCCCCAAGTCGGGGTCCTCCAGATCATGCTCCGTCCGGTCGGGGACGAATCGGCGCTCCGCCCCCGACCCACCTGCAGGCCGAAGGAGAGGGATCTGTCGAGACATGCCGACTAGTCAGAGTCGGCCAAAAGGCACTCGGCAACAAAACTAAGAGAAGAAAGGGAAAAAGAGAACATACCGTGGGCGGTGGGTGAGCTCGGCAATATGGCTCCTTGCCAAACTGCCACTCTGCGGAGAGCTTGCAGTTCGCAAGGTAGTTCACCATGTGGGCCACTTCGTCGTGTGGCATGTCTTTGGTGCACATCTGGCTCGGATCGAGCTGGCCGCTCATCTTACAGATAAGATGAGGGCGGCTCTGAAGCGGAAGCACCCGGCGCTTGACGAAGGCGGCCAGCAGGTCGGGCCCAGTCAGGCCCTCCGACTGGATCATCACCCGCAGTCGGGCGACAGCCGCGGCTCCAGTCGGCGTCAGTGTCACGGCCCGATAGGACCACTGGGGCTGCCTACCCACCGGAGGGCCGGCTACGTAAGCCGGCAAATTGACGTAGTCGCCTTGCGGGGCGAGGTTCTTCACGTAGAAGTATGACTTCTGCCAGAGCTTCACCGACTGGATCAACATGATGACGGGGAAGGGGTTGTCTGCTGTCACCCTCCGCATCGCGATGTAGGCGCCACCCTGAGCCGGCACGCCCTGCATACGCGTGCCCAGCTTGGACTGGAAGAACTCCCCCTAGAGCTCGAGGGTGGGGAGGACGCCGAGATAGCCTTCGCACAAGGTGACGAAGGCGGACAGCAGCACCACCGTCTTTGGGGTGAGGTGGTGCGGCTGGAGTTGGTAGAATTCAAGAAAGAGTGGAAGAAGGCGCTTGCTGGCAAGCCGATGCCGCGCAAGAAATGCAAGCGTAAGACCACCCGCTCACCTTCCTCCGGCTCCGGCGTGATCTCCTTCTCCGGCGCGAGACGGACCCGCACCTTGTCCGCGCCGGGCAGCCGCCGCGTCTGGCGGAGGAACTCGACGTGGTCCTCATGGACGTTGGAGCCGTCCCAGTCCCCGCCGTACTGCATAGCGGCGTGAGGCTGGCGAGAATGAGCGCGGCGGCGCGAAAAGAATGGTGGAACGGTGCGGCGGCAAGGCGCTGCTGTGAGGGAGAGCAGGAGGAAGAAGATGGCGGAGAGGAGAGGGGCGTGCGAGCGCCTGCCGCTTCCCCCCTCCCCCTACTTATAGCCTCGTGTGGCGAAGCCGAGGAGGCGAGGCGTGGGGTGGGGCGTGGGATTAACTGCACCCACTCCCCCCACGTCCCGCGATTACTGCGCCCTAAAGACGTGCCGAAACCGCCGCAGGAAGACGTGCGGACGGCTTTGGACCGCAGAGAATCCGCGCCTGGGCCCGGGCGTAGGAGTGGTGGGCCCCCGACCTGTAGAGACGTCTTGTCGCGCGCGTGGACTGGCAGGCTTTTCAGCCAACGGATGCCACATGGTTCGCAGGCGGCGAGCGGCCGGCCCGCAGCCCGGCACGCGCGCCAACAGACTCCCGCCCTCGGACTTTAAAAAATTTCGCCAAGACGACGCGCCCAACCGAAGCCGGCTCCAAGCTGCCGGCTCGTGAAGATAGGAAGCTGACCGAGCTTCTCGACTTCCACCCAACCTCGAAGCCCAATTAGCTTTGGGGACTACTGTTGGAGTAAATGGCCACGGGTAGCCTAACCGACTCCCCTGGCTCTTCAAGAATTATCAGGCCATTTAAGCCTTCGAACATACAAAGCATAGGGTCGCCTTCCCCCGGCCGGCTATCCCCAGGGCCGACTCCCAGAAGGCGACCCAGTCTCAGAAACCTTCCCCAAGAAAGCTACGAGATGGCCGACTCCAGGAAGCCGGCCCCAAGAGGGCCGACTCCCAGAAGCCGGCCATGAAGGATGCCGACTCCCAGAAGCCGGCCAAGACCGCACCCACCAAGACTGCATCCACATAATGGTGATAAGACGGGGCGTGGCCGCAGTATAGCCCACTACCCCCGAATCCCGAAGCAGGCATGGCCATAGGACGCCGTACGGGTCAGCCATCTCCCGTCCGGCGCGGCACTGTAGCCATGTTGACCTCGATGTCACCCACGACAAGCGCCAGTACGGCCCGCGGGCGGCGGGCCCCTTTAGCCAGAGAGACGCTCGAAGGCGGCCCGGCCTCCCCTAGTCGGCTAGGGGCGTAGCCGGCTCCCAAGAGCCGGCTACCTCCCTCCCTCGAAACATGTGCCTCATTAAGGAGACAAGACGAGGTAAGGCTACAGTGAGAGCCCACAAGGCGGCTGCGCTGTAGCCACGCTTACCTCGACAAAGCCCTCGTCATCAGGGGCAAGGCAACAGTAACCAGCCGCCGACAAGACCCCCAAGCGGTGGGGCCGGCCTGTCGACCAAGAGGCCGGCAGCCGGCGGGACCCACCAGTCGGCGGGCCCCAATGACCGGCGGAGAAGCCGGCGAACACAGACACTGACGGCTAGGACCCGCGCCCAGCCGGATTACTATTGTACCCCTGGGGGTAGGCCTATATAAACCCCCCAGGGCACCCATGCAAAGGGTTGGTCTCATAGAATTACACACACCACATAGAGAGAAAAGGAGAGCTAGCCTTGCCCTTCTTCTCCCTCTAACCCGACAGCTCAAGGAGCGTTTGTAGCTACTCATTTTGATCTAGTGATCATGCGGAGACCCCGCAGAGCAGGACTAGGGGTGTTATCTCCACGGAGAGCCCCGAACCTGGGTAAGATTCGCCGGCGTGCATGTCTTTGCCTCATCCCGTTTCCAGGCACTGGCGACGTCTTACTGGCTCCCACAATGATAAGCCACCCGTTGGCATATGTGGCACCTACCACCCGACAGCAGTACCACCACACGGGAGACTCCGGTTCTTCCTCCACATGGATGATGTTGAAGCCATGAGGAACAAATGGCGCTGGACTGAAAGGGATGTTCGCCATGGCCGGCGACGAGGTCGAGTAGGAGCGGATGGTAGCACAGTCACCAATGGGGGACGGGGAGGTGCTCGAGGTTTGAACAGTAAGAGTGGAAGGCGAGGAGGCAAGCGTCTGTTTAGGCTGAAAGTTTGGGAAGAGACTGGAAATGAGCTCACTAAATGAGGAAACCTGCCTGACTCGCGGTGCCGATCCATGGGCCCGAAACCAGCCCTCCACGATTCCCTCGGCCCACACCTCCTTTGGTGGTCTGGGAAATGTGGGGAAGTTGAAGAAGGGAAGCAGCCCAGTAAGGCGAGCCTCCGAACAAAAGCGAGCGCGATGGCCCAACATGCCGCATGCATGACACACCAGGGGAACGTGATCAGGGCCACATCGATCCAATTGACCCAGTGCATCTCTAGATTGGTCATTTTGGCCATTAAACTCTCCATTATTAGGTGTCATAACCAGCATTGAAGGCTGGAGTGGCGGTGATTCCGCCCTGGCTGACAGCCGTTGGAAGACCGACAAAGGCCGGCTCGCCGGAGTTGATCACCGGTGATCATCTGAGTTTCTAACCACCCGGCCATTGCGGCCAACTAAAGACCATTCCGCCTCCTGCTCATGATAGTAAAGCACTTCCTCACAGCGCCACAAAGGACCACTATTGCCCCAAAGATTAAATACCAGATCAAAATCTTTCTCGGAGATACGGCCAGCATTGTAAACCTCAAAACCCACCGATTTAGAAGCAACACATAACTTGAAATATCTATCCTTTAGAAGATTCACTCGAAAACCTTGAGCATAATCCCCAAAGCAAGATTGGATAACAACACTAACCGTGTAATGATACAAACGGAAGGAGGCACGGGCAAAAGATCCCACCAAGGTGAACTCTTTCTGCCAAAAACCCGGTGAGAAGACCACCAGATGCCCAAATTTGTGTCTCATCTCCGCCTGAAATTCGATGCCCCTCCTGAAGTTGAGGGCCGGTGCTTCCATGTTGAGAGGTGAGGTTGTAGATGCCGGGCCCGGAGTGGACATCAGCAGAGGATTGGCCGTCGGGGCCGGAGTGGCCACCGGCATGGAGTTGGCCGCCGTGGCCGGAGTGGCCACCGGCGCAAGGTCGCCTCACGGGTGCCTCATGGTTGCCTCACAGATCCAACTCCGAAATGCTTGCACCAGTCCAAAGATGGATCGCTGGAGTTTGCACACTTTGCTAGCACCTTTAGGATCGACAAAACCTTTTGGTTGCATCATATACAACCATTTTTAAGAAATCCATTAAGGAATGAAGTTTTGGCATCCATTTGCCATATTTCATAAAATGCGGCAATTGCTAACATGATTCGGACAGACTTAAGCATCACTACGAGTGAGAAAATCTCATCATAGTTAACACCTTGAACTTGTCGAAAACCTTTTGCGACAAGTCGAGCTTTGTAGATAGTAACACTACCATCAGCATTTGTCTTCCTCTTGAAGATCCATTTATTCTCAATGGCTTGCCGATCATCGGGCAAGTCCAACAAACTCCACACTTTGTTCTCATACATGGATCCTATATCAGATTTTATGGCCTCAAGCCATCTGTCGGAATCTGGGCTCATCATAACTTCTTCATAGTTCGTAGGTTCGTCATGGTCTAGTAACATGACTTCCAGAACAAGATTTTGTACCACTCTGGTGTGGATCGTGCTCTGCTTAACCTACGAGGCTCAGTAGTAACTTGATCTGAAGTTTCATGATCATCATCATTAGCTTCCTCTCTAGTTTATGTAGACATCACGGGAACGGATTTCTCTGATGTGCTACTTTCCAATTCAAGAGAAGGTACAATTACCTCATCAAGTTATACTTTCCACCCACTCACTTCTTTCAAGAGAAACTCCTCTAAAAAGGATCCATTCTTAGCAACAAAGATCTTGCCTTCGGATCTGTGATAGAAGGTGTACCCAACAGTTTCTTTTGGGTATCCTATGAAGACGCACTTCTCTGATTTGAGTTTGAGCTTATCAGGCTGAAGCTTTTTCACATAAGCATCGCAACCCCAAATTCTAAGAAAGGATATCTTAGCTTTCTTGCCAAACCATAGTTCATACGATGTCCTCTCAACGGATTTAGACGGTGCCCTACTTAACCTGAATGCAGTTATTTTTAATTCATAACCCCAAAACGATACTGGCAAATCGGTAAGAGACATCATAGATCGCACCAAATTTAATAAAGTACCGTTAAGATGTTAGGACACACCATTACACTATGGTGTTCCAGGTGGCGTGAGTTGTGAAACTATCCCACATTGTTTTAAATGAAGGCCAAACTTGTAACTCAAATATTCACCTCCGTTATCAGATCGTAGAAACTTTATTTTCTTGTTACGACGATTCTCCACTTCACTCTGAAATTCTTTGAACTTTTCAAATGTTTCAGACTTGTGTTTCATCAAGTAGATGTACCCATATCTGCACAAATCGTCTGTGAAGGTTAGAAAATAACGATACCCGTCACGTGCTTCAACACTCATCGGACCTCATACATCGGTATTTATTATTTTCAGTAAGTCATTGGCTCGCTCCATTGTTCTGAAGAACGGAGTTTTAGTCATCTTGCCCATGAGGCATGGTTCGCAAGTATCAAATGATTCATAATCAAGTGATTCCAAAAATCCATGCGTATGGAGTTTCTTCATGCGCTTTACACCAATATGACCTAAACGGCAGTGCCACAAATATGTTGCACTATCATTCTTAACTTTGCATCTTTTGGCATCAATATTATGAATATGTGTATCACTACGATCGAGATTCAATAAACCATTTACATTGGGTGTATGACCATAGAAGGTTTTATTCATGTAAACAGAACAACAATTATTCTCTGACTTAAATGAATAACCGTATCGCAATAAACATGATCCAACCATATTCATGCTCAACGCAAACACCAAATAACATTTATTTAGGTCCAACACTAATCCCGAAGGTAGAGGGAGTGTGCGATGGTGATCTCATCAATCTTCGAATCACTTCCAACACTCATCATCACCTCGCCCTTAACTAGTCTCCGTTCATTTTGCAACTCCTATTTTGAGTTACTAATCTTAGCAACTGAACCGGTATCAAATACCCTAGGGTTACTATGAACACTAGTAAAGTACACATCAATAACATGTATATCAAATATACCTTTGTTCACTTTGCCATCCTTCTTATCCACCAAGTATTTGGGGTAGTTCCGCTTCCAGTGACCATTCCCTTTACAGTAGAAGCACTCAGTCACAGGCTTGGGTCCAGCTTTGGGCTTCTTCCGGGAGTGGCAACTTGCTTGCCATTCTTCTTGAAGTTCCCCTTCTTTCCCTTACCCCTTTTCTTGAAACTAGTGGTCTTGTTAACCATCAACACTTGATGTTCTTTCTTGATTTCAGCCTTTGCCGATTTCAGCATCGCGAAGAGCTCGGGAATCATTTTCGTCATCCCTTGCATATTATAGTTCATCACAAAGTTCTAGTAACTTTGTGATAGTGACTAGAGAACTCTGTCAATCACTATCTTATCTGGAAGAATATCTCCCACTTCATTCAAGCGATTGTAGTACCCAGACATTTTGAGGATATGCTCACTTGTTGAGCTATTCTCCTACATCTTGTAGGCAAAGTACTTGTCAGAGGTCTCATACCTCTTGACATGGGCATGAGTCTGAAATACCAATTTCACCTCTTGGAACATCTCATATGCTCCGTGGCGTTCAAAACATCTTTGAAGCCCTGATTCTAAGCCGTGAAGCATAGCGCACTAAACTATCAAGTAGTCATCATATCGAGCTTGCCAAACGTTCATAACGTCTGCATCTGCTCCTGCAATAGGTCTATCACCTAGAGGTGCATCAAGGATGTCGGTGTGCAAAAGTAGGGGCTCCTCTTTTGACCCCTTTACTTGTGCACGGGCCGTCAGAGCCGCACACCACGGACACACTTAGTAGGGCAGAGGAGGGAAGCCGGAGAGAAGCCGAAGCCCAAGACAAACAAGACAACGCCAAGACCAAGAACCCAAAGAGCAGAGGGGCGAAGCAGGTTCCCCCGGCATGACCCTTGCCGGGGCAGCCTCAGCAGCCCCGGCAAGAGCCTTGCCGGGGCAGCTCGCCCAACACCAACGGAGCGAGCCACCCTTGAGCCCAAAGGTTCCAAACGCCGCCAACAACTGCACTAGAACTAAGGGCTCGGGAGGCACCTCTGCGGTGGCATGCAGATCTTCGACAAGATCATAAATACCCGAGATCGGATGAGAACTAGAAGACGGCGACCCTCGGCGGGATCCTAGCTGAGGGAATCCACAAGACCCCCGACAAGCGCCTTGCCGGGGACGACTGCACGCCACGGCAAGACCATTGCCGGGCCCCCGACAAGACCCTTGCCGAAGGCGTCGGCAGAGCCACAGCCAGGCCCGCGCCTGCCAAGACTCCACCGCCATCCCCAAGCAGTTGCTAGCTCAACCAGCTGGGCAGGCACCTGCGTGGCGACGGGCGGCCTCTACACCAACCCAGGAAGCCCCTGTGTGGTGGCATGCAGATCTTCGTGAAGACCCTACCACCGCGCCACCTCAGCAGCCTGCCTGCCTACATGGCACCGCACGCATCGCTGGCCTGGGCGCATGTCGAAGCGAGGCGGAGCACGACGGATGGGACGAGCCTCATTCCCGTCGCCAATAAAGCTAATGGACACCTAAGTAGCGCATTTAATGCACCTTTTCCCGTAATGCCGGGCGATAAGATCGCACGATGTACACCTTTCCACCTCCTGTGTGCCACTGTGGCAGTCCCTTTCGACGATAAAAGGAGGCCCGCGGCATACTGGAGAGGGATTCGGCTCTTTTGGGCAAGTTACACCCCGTAGCTAGCTCAAGAACACAAGAACACTAAATACATCCACCAAAGCAGGACTAGGGTATTACGCATCCTCGCGGCCCGAACCTGGGTAAACGATCCGTGTGCTTCCTGTTAGACCTGCTCTTCTCACAACCCCATGCCCGCCAACCGTAGAAGGGATTCCAGTGATCCCATAGGTGTCGTTTCCCCGACATCTTTGGCACGCCAGGTAGCGGGCACAGTCGTGAGAATCTGATCTAGCAGTTAGCCTAGCGGTTCTTCATTGCCATGGCTCCCAAAAAGAAGATGATCACGGCGATCGGCTTGTCGGGAGCCGAACGGCCCACGCCAGTGCGGACGAGCAGCGGGCCAGTCGCAGACAGAACCTGAGCCGCGGCCCGCGAGCACCAGCATTACTCTGGTAGTCAGAGCCTGGCGAGCGGCGTCGTTCGTGCGCCAGACGACGGGCCGCACACCGCCAAATCCAAAGACGAGGCTGGGCCCCCCGCAGGCGGCACGGGGTCCTCCAGGAGTGTCGTTGTGCCACCCACGGGCGGCGCAGCAACCTCCAAGACGCCCACGGCGCGCTCTTCCCAGGGTGTGCGCGACGAGCAGCGCCACTACGCTGGAGACCCCGGACGCCGCCGTGGGAAGAGTCCTATGCATCATCCGCGGGACGAAGGAATCCAGCATGCCCGCCGAAGTGCTGGCGAAAATGGGATGCAGCTGCTGGGCCGTGATAGAGCTCCTTCTAACGTGGTTAGAAGTAGAAGCGTGCCATGGTCCACGCAGTTGTCGCCACCGCCCATGCCAGCAGAAGCTTTGGCACGCGCGCAGCTGCTCCTCGACTTCCCTCCTGCTACGGAGAAGCTCGACAAGTGGAGAGCCACCATCCGGAGCCTCGTCGCCGTCACCAATAAAGATGATCCGCGACCGGCGGGGCCCTCGGGCCGGTGCTCCGTCGAGCCACCACATGTCAGCGGTGGGAGGACCAGGGGAGCTGCAGCCACAGTACAGTCTCCTCCCCCGCGCCAGCTGCCGCCGGTGTCGATCCGTCGTGACGACGCGTGTGATAACATTTCCATAGCGTCGTCCGACCCACGGACCCACCGCGACCAGCGCCAAGTTCTTTGTGAACGAGCCCACGAAGATGCTCGAACCACTATCGAGCATCGGCGCGATACACGTCACTAGTCGGATAAGCGGGCGGGGCCCGCTATGGACCACCCAGCACCGGGGGGCTCCGGCGGCCTACCTTACGAGGTGGGTTGCCCAGCCTTTACCCGTGAGTTGTGGCAGTTCCAGTGGCCGTCCCACCGCACGTTCAAGTCCGACGTCGGCGAGAAGTATAATGGCAAGACCCATCCGTCAGAGTTCCTCAGCATCTACACCATCGCGATGCAAGCTGCTGGAGCTTGCGACGACAAGGTGCTTGCCAATTAGTTCCCGTTGGCACTGAAGCCCAACGTCATGTCTTGGTTGATGCACTTGCCGGCGGATTCCATTTCTTCTTGGTCGGATCTTTGCCATGAGTTCGTTGGTGCCTTCACCGGAGGCCACCAAGCTCATGGCCAGGCCAGTGATTTGCATATCATTCCCCAGAAGGAAGGGGAAACCCTGCGCAAGTACATCCAGAGGTTCAGCCGTGTGCAGTACAACATCCACGATGTTCATCCCGCCGGCATGATTAGCGCGTTCCATCAGAACGTGCGCAACCGCAAAATGCGCGAAGAGCTGGCGACGAACAAGGTTAAGGATGTGGCCGAACTTTATGTTCTGGCCGATAGGTGCGCCCAGGCTGAAGAGGGAAGGAAGTACCCCGGCGAGGACGCCAGCATGGAAACCGACTCTACTGATGAAGACACCGCTGCCCCGACGAAGAAGGGTTGGCGTCGCAACAGGAAACGCAAGGGCAAGACCGTGCTTGCCGTCGAGGGATCCGACAACACCGGCGCCACTACGAAGGCCAAGGCAGACGACCCTGGCAAGGAGATTGCTGGGTGCGCCGCTTGCCGGGCCTTGGCGGCTGCCAACAAGCCAGGGGGCTCCAACAAGCAGTGCTGCAAGATCCATCGCAACAAGGGCCAGGACCTCCAGAACTGCCGGCAAGTCGAGCTACTTGCTGAGAAGAAAAAAGCTGAGTATGAGAGGTGGGACAAGGAGAAGGGCCAGGATGGTGCCGAAGGATCCGGCGAGAAGCATGGCGACCAAGGAGGCCGCCGCGGCAAGGACAACCAACAAGAGAGGCCCGCTTGGGGCCGCGACAAGAAGCAAGAAGACGATGATCATGACGAGGACGACTAGTCCGGCGAGCAAGAGTTTCAAAAGGCTATAGAGGCCATGTGCGTCGATGGTGGCGCCTTGCTGCATACTTCTCACCGCCAGCTCAAATAGTGGGCGCGTGAGATCACAACAGCGGAGCCCTCGTTCGACGCTCAGAAGCCGCTGAAGTGGTCCAACACGCCCCTCATCTTTGTTGCCGAGGACCACCCTGACCGCACAACTGCGGTCGGGTGTTTGCCGTTGTTGGTCTCACCAACGATATGAAACCTCAAGGTGAACAAGATGCTGGTTGACGCGGGGCCGCTCTGAACTTGATCTCACCCATTGTGATCAAAAGGCTGTAAATTCCTGATGGAGACCTCGAGGAAACGGGCACGTTTCAAGGGGTCAACCCGGGAAGGAGCCAGCCGAAGGTGTAACGCCCACGATGCGGCTATATCTCCCACGTGTCGAGGCACGACTTAGAGGCATAACCGCATAGTGGTTTTGTCGCAAGAAGGGTCATCTTCACACAATCCCATGTAATGAACAAGAATGGGATAAAGAGTTGGCTTACAATCGCCACTTCACACAATACATAAATATCATCATACATCATCCAAAATACAAACATATAGACCGACTACGGTCAACATCCAGATGAAAATAAGACAACCCCAAATGCTAGATCCCCGATCGTCCCAACTGGGCTCCACTACTGATCATCAGGAAAAGACACATAATAACGACCACGTTCCTCGTCGAACTCCCACTTGAGACCCGATCAGTCTCGGAATTCCGGTTTACAAGACATCTCGACAATGGTAAAACAAGACCAGCAAAGCCTCCCGAATGTGCCGACAAATCCCGATAGGAGCTGCACATATCTCGTTCTCAGGGCACACCGGATTGTCCAAGCTTCCGATAGGCCAGACCAGAGTTGCCCCTGGTGGCCACCGGCGACTGACAGTTTGGACCAATACTCAGAGGAGCACTGGCCCGGGGGTTTAAAATAAAGATGACCCTCGGGCTCTAGAAAACCCGGGGGAAAAAGGTATAGGTCGCAAATGGTAAAACCAAGGTTGGGCCTTGCTGGAGGAGTTTTATTCAAGGCGAACTGTCAAGGGGGTCCCATAAATCACCCGACCGCGTAAGGAACGCAAACTCAAGGAACATAATCCCGGTTAAACAGTAACTAGGGCGGCAAGAGTGGAACAAAACACCAGGCATAAGGCCGAGCCTTCCACCCTTTACCAAATATATAGATGCATTAATTTAATAAGAGATATTGTGATATCCCAACATATCCATGTTCCGACATGGAACAAACTTCAACTTCACCTGCAACTAGCAACGTTATGAGAAGGGCTGAGCAAAAGCGGTAACATAGCCAAACAACGGTTTGCTAGGAAAGGATGGTTAGGGGCTGACATGGCTGAAATAGGAGACATGATATAGCAAGTGATAGGTAGCGAGCATGGCAATAGAGCGAACAACTAGCATAGCAAAGATAGAAGTGATTTCGAGGGGTGGTCATCTTGCCTGCAAGATTCTCAGAGTTGTCGAAAGCTTGATCCTCGTAAGCGTACTCGACAGGTTCCTCGTTCACGAACTCGTCTCCCGGCTCTACCCAAGACAAGAACACAAACAAACGGAACCACAATCAACAACGAGAAATGCGCAAGCAACATGATGCAAAACATGTATGATATGCAAGATATGATATGCGATGTATATGCGTGCTCCGGAAGGAAAATGATGAACATGGCAGTAACTTGGAAAATCAAGCATGCCACTGGAAAGATGAGATGATTTCGGTCGAAATCGATATAAAGATCACCGGAATCGGATGCACGGTTTGCAAATGGCAAGCAAAACAAGAATGACACTAATCTGCGATAAACAGCAAGATAGCACTTCAAATGCAACAAGTTACGATGCTACAGCACCCCAACATAGCAACAAAGTACATGGCAGTAATCTACAAGAGATGCTTGACAAAAGATGAACACTGAGCTACTGCTAGTACATAACATATCAAGCTCAAACAAGCATGGCAAAAGTGCAAAAGATTACAGGTTCACAGACTTGGTGAAAAACTGGACATGGCAGAAAACGGCATCAGGTAGCAATGTTCAGAGCAGGAAATCAACATGCTACAGGAACTTAACATAGCACAACAAGGCATGGTAGTGTTCTACTAAATGCACATGACAAAAGTCCCTTACTGACCATAAGCCAAAAAGGATCAGAAGATATGATGGCAAGCATGTAAACATAGCAAGTTCGTTATCAGGTTTCAGACTTAGCAGAAAACAGAGCATGGCAGAAATATTAATATGTAGGCCTCTTTGTGAGCTTGATGCACTCACTACAGAGCAATGCATGACAAACCAAGCATACCTACAGCAAGATGGCATGTTTATGAAGCTATCCATGGCAAGAACAAATACATAGCATGTATGGATCAAGTACAATAAGCTTGGCAAAAACGCATGTCATGTTAAGAATCTGTTAGAAATATTTTATAGCTAAAGTAGAGCAAGATTGAGTCATGCTATGGTGCTCTAAAATTACGGAACATCTCCAAAATATGCATGGATCTCTCTCTAGCATCAAGTTTTCATGTCAACAAAATTACAGCAGACTAGGACTTAGAGAATTTACTAAGTCCCTGAAATCAGAAATATTACGGGACCTACTTTGCATGCTTGTGCTAGTCACCACATAGATCACAAAAATACATGGACCATACCACTGTAAATATGGCATGGCATATTTCAAAACACATGTAGAGCTTATGCTCAAAAGATGCACAGAATAAATGATACAAAAATGACAAATCTCCAAGTTCTGATAAGAACCCGAGATTAATAGCAACTAGCCCTCTTCCAACGAAGATTTGGGCATCAAGATGACCTCTAATGAACATGGTGCAATTGAACAAAATGTAGAGCATCACGAGGCGAACAATTTGACATATTATACGCACGAATCGGAGCTACATGCACAAAGTTATGGCATCTCGAATAGGAGCACTTAATGTAAAATAAAATGACAGAGGATTTTTGAGAACGGGAAAAGTCAACGCACGATTTCTCTGGATCGGATCTGGCCGGAGTTCGGGCTCGTTCGCCGGAGGAGAAGAAGGGGCCGGCGGCGCCTGGCCGGAGGAGGGCCCGGCGGCGGAGGAGGGCGCCGGAGGAGGCGGTCGGCGGAGGGGGGGAGGTCGCCGGCCGGCGAGGGAGGCGGCGGGGCCCCGGCGACGGGCGGCGGCGGGGAGCCACCGGCGACGAGGCGGACGGGCGGCGCAGCCGCGGCGACGAGGCGGCGATGGCCGGCGGCAGCGGGCGCGCGGGGAGGCGGCAGACGGGGCGCGGGCGCCGGGCGGCGGGGCTGCGGCCCGGGAGGGCCGGTCACGGGCCCGGCGGGCCTGGCGCGGCGGGGACGGCAGCGGGGGCGACGTGGCGCGACGCCACTGGCCGGGAGCGGCGGCGCGTCTCGTCCGGCGGCGGCTGGACACGTCCGCCCGCGGAGAGGCGATTTAGGGTTTCGGGGAGACTGCGATTTCGTTTTCGGGATGCCCACACATTTATAGGTAGAGGGAGCTAGGAGACTCCAAATGAGGTGCGGTTTTCGCCCACACGATCGTGATCGAACGACCTAGAGCATGGAAGAGAGTTTGGTGAGCTTTGGGCTGGTTTTGGAGGGGGTTTTTGCTGGACACTCAAATGGACATTGCGGAGGCCCGGTTAACCGTTGGAGTACCAAACGACCTCCGAATGGAACGAAACTTGACCGGTAGATTCCGGGTGGTATATTAAGACCACTTGACAAGCCTCGGTCCATTCCGAGAAAGTTTGACACACGCACACGAAAGAAAACTAGAGGGGTGCACCGGAGGAGATAGGAGCGCCGGATTGGAAAACGGACAACGGGGAAAATGCTCGGATGCATGAGACGAACACGTATGCGAATGCAATGCACATGATGATATGATATGAAAATGCATGACATGACAAAATACAAAACGAAAGACAAAACCCAACAACGGAGGGAAAAACATATCACATAGCCGGAAATGGCAAGAGTCGGAGTTACAAATATGGCAAGTTACATGCGGGGTGTTACAACACTCCACCACTACGAGAGGATCTCGTCCCGAGATCTAGGACTGAAAGAACTCCGGATATTCGGAACGGAGATGGTCCTCGCGTTCCCAGGTGGCTTCCCGGTCGGAATGGTGCGACCACTTCACTTTGAGGAATTTGATAGACTTGTTGCGAGTCTTGCGCTCAGTTTCTTCAAGAATAGCAACTGGGTGCTCATGATAAGACAAATCTTCTTGGAGGTCAATCTCTTCGAAGTCGATAGTGCGCTCAGGCGTCTTGAAGCACTTGCGGAGCTGTGACACGTGGAACACATCGTGCACGTTCGCGAAGTTGGAAGGAAGCTCAAGTTGATAGGCGAGGTCGCCTCTTTTGCCAATGATCTTGAAAGGACCCACGTATCTAGGGGCAAGCTTCCCTTTGATACCGAAGCGACGAGTGCCTTTCATAGGAGAGACGCGGAGGTAGACATGGTCTCCGATCTCGAAAGCCAAATCACGATGCTTACTATCATAGTAGCTCTTCTGGCGCGATTGCGCGGCTTTGAGATTATCACGGATGACTTTACACATTTCTTCAGCTTCAGTGATTAAGTCAATGCCAAGAAGTTGGCGTTCACCAGTCTCTGACCAATTAAGAGGGGTACGGCACTTTCTGCCATAGAGAATCTCGAATGGGGCCTTGCCCGAACTCGCTTGGAAGCTGTTGTTGTAGGAGAATTCAGCATATGGTAGACAATCTTCCCATTTCATGCCGAAGGAAATGACACAAGCCCTTAGCATATCTTCAAGAATTTGATTGACTCGCTCGACTTGGCCACTAGTTTGAGGATGAAAAGCTGTGCTGAAGCGAATGTTTGTGCCCATGGCCTTCTGAAAGGAGTCCCAGAACTTAGAGGTGAAGATGCTTCCACGATCCGAAGAAATCAATTGTGGAATGCCGTGCAAGGAGACAATTCTGGAGGTGTAGAGCTCTGCCAGCTGAGCTGCTGTGATGGATTCTTTGATAGGAAGGAAATGAGCCACTTTAGAGAGCTTGTCGATGACAACGAAGATAGCGTCATTTCCGCGCTTGGACTTTGGGAAGCCAGTCACGAAGTCCATTTCGATATGATCAAACTTCCATTCCGGAATAGCAAGAGGTTGGAGGAGACCAGCTGGTCGTTGGTGTTCTGCTTTCACTCTTCGGCAGACATCACATTCATTCACGAATTGAGCAATATCTCGCTTCATTCGAGTCCACCAATACGACTGCTTGAGGTCATGATACATCTTCGTACTTCCAGGATGAATGGAAAGGAGAGAATTGTGCGCCTCGTTCATTATGACTTTCCTTAGATCACCTTTCGGAACCACAATCCGGTCCTCAAAGAACAAAGTGTCTCTGTCATCAATGCGATAGCACTTGTATTTGGAAAGACCCTTGTCGATACCACGTTTCACCTTCTTCACCATGGCATCAAGGAGTTGAGCCTCACGAATTTGGTCTTCCAAAGTAGGAGATACTATGAGGTTGGCAAGAAAGCCTTGAGGAACAACTTGGAGATTCAGCTTGCGGAAAGCTTCACAGAGATCCGGTTGGAACGGCTTGAGAATTAAGCTGTTGCAATAAGCTTTCCTGCTTAAAGCATCTGCAATGACATTTGCTTTGCCTGGAGTATATTCGATACTCGGATTGTACTCTTGAATCATTTCGACCCATCGAGTCTGCCTGAGATTGAGATTGGGCTGCGTGAAGATATACTTGAGACTCTTGTGATCAGTGAAAATGTCCACTTGTCTTCCCAACAAGAGATGTCTCCACGTAACCAATGCATGGACAACTGCCGCCAACTCAAGATCGTGAGTGGGATAGTTCTTCTCGTTGGGCTTCAACTGCCGAGAGGTATAGGCCACAACTTTCTTCTCTTGCATTAACACAGCACCGAGACCTTGGAGAGAAGCATCACAGAAAACTTCATACGGCTTGGATTCATCAGGAGGAGTCAAGACAGGAGCTGTGACTAGTTTCTGTTTGAGAGTGTTGAAAGCAACTTCACACTCAGGAGACCAGACATACTTCACATGCTTCTGAAGGAGGTTGGAAAGAGGCTTTGCAATCTTGGAAAAATTCTCAACGAATCTTCGGCAATAGCTTGCAAGACCCAGAAAACTGCGGAGCTGCTTGACATTTTGAGGAGGTTCCCAATCCAGAACTGCGGACACCTTCTCGGGGTTAACAGCGATGCCTTTGGCGGAGATGATGTGACCAAGGAAAAGAACTTCATCGAGCCAAAACTCACATTTGGAGAACTTCGCATAGAATTGATACTCTCTGAGCTTGTCGAGCACCAATCGCAAATGTTTGGCATGATCCTGCTTATTCTTGGAGAAGACCAAGATATCATCGAGATACACCAGAACAAATTCATTGGTATAAGGGTTGAAGATGAAATTCATCATCCGAGAGAACACCGGAGGAGCATTTACAAGGCCGAAAGACACGACAGTATATTCGTAAGAACCAAAGCTTGTTCTGAATGCTGTCTTGGGAATATCTTCTTCACGAATGCGAATCTGATGATAACCCATACAAAGGTCAAGCTTCGAGAAAACTTTAGCGCCCTTGAGTTGCTCAAATAGCTCATTGATGTTGGGAAGTGGATACTTGTTCTTGATTGTCTTCTTGTTCAATGGACGGTAATCGACACAAAGTCGGTCCGTGCCATCCTTCTTCTTGACAAAAAGGACACCACAACCCCATGGAGAAGAACTCGGTCTGATCAAACCCAGACGTTCTTGTTCATCGAGCTGCTTCTTCAATTCCTTCAGCTCGTTAGGTCCAAGCTTGTAAGGACGCTTGCAAACGGGTACAGTACCAGGCTCTAGTTCGATAACGAACTCAACTGGCCGGTGCGGAGGCATACCCGGAAGCTCTTCTGGAAAGACATCTTGATACTCGCAAACGACTGGAATTTGAGAGATGGCATCCAATTCACCCTTCTCATTGAGAGAGAAAAACCGAATGGTGTCATCACGAGCGGCAAAAACAATCACATCCTCAGACGAGTGTGTCAATAGAATTTCTCTGGTAGCACAATCAAGTTGAGCCTTGTGCTTAGAAAGCCAGTCCATCCCGAGAATAAGATCAATATCCGAGTCACCAAGAACAATTGGAGAAGACTGGAATGCATAATCGCCCAACTTGATGGTAACATTCGGAACCATGGAACTTGCATTCATGCATTTGCCTGGAGAGACAACTGCTAACGGCCTAGGCAATCCTTGGAAATGCAATTCATGCTTGGATGCAAAAGGTCTTGATATGAAAGAAAGAGATGCACCAGTATCAAAAAGAACTTTTGCAGGAATATCGCTAACAGGAAGATTACCCATTATCACATCAGTAGATTCCTCCGCTTGAGCTGCATTCATCATGTTCACCTTTGCAAACTTTGGATTATGCTTGACCACTGCATTGCTGGAAGATCTGACAGGAGGAGGAGGAGGAAGACGCCTCTGGTTGAAGCACTTGTTAGCATAGTGACCTTTCTGCTGACATTTGTTGCAAGTCACCTCTGAGAGTGGACGGTGATAAGGAGCATTGGACTTTGGAGCTTGATTCTGAGACTTGTTCTGATAGCCAGAGTTGGAAGAGTTGTTAGAACCATGGCCACCTTTGTTCTTCTGCTGGTAAGGCTGACGAAACGGAGGAGGAGGAGGCAACCAGAACTTCTGTTGCTTAGCTGACACAAGTGAGGAAGAAGAAGACTGAACTGCGTCCCTGACTCTCTTCTTAGAAGCCTCACACTTGAGCTGAGCAGCCTCTTGCTTCAGTGCCATATTGTAGAATTGATCAAACTGAGTAGGCTCAACAAGAACGAGAGCTAACTGCAGATCCTCTTTAAGGCCACCTCTGAAGTGATAGATCATACTCTTCTCATCAGGAACGTCTTGTTTAGCGAAGCGAGCAAGTTTCTGAAACTGAATGTTGTATTGATACACAGACATGTTTCCTTGCTTGAGATTGCGGAACTCCTCACGCTTGCTCTCAACAACACTTTGTGGAATGTGGTGCGCTTTGAAGTCCCGACAGAAGTCAGTCCAAGTAATCACACGACCTCCTCTGGAATCTTTGTATTGCTGAAACCAATCAGCAGCTTGGTCCTTGAGCTGGAAAGAAGCGAACTTGACAAAGTCCTCAGGCCTGACATTGCTACATTCAAAATGCTTGTTGATGTCCACGAGCCAATCATCGGCATCCGTGGCCTCGGCACAGTAGCTGAAAGACTTGGGCTGATTTGCGAGAAACTGGTTGAGAGTGGCAAAGTGAAACTGATAGTTGCCTTGACCTTGATTGCCTTGATTGCCTTGCCCTTGAGTACGTTCTTGCAAGAGTTGCAGAATCATCTGAGCATTGGCGTTGGTGGCTGCCATGATTGCTTGCCATGCCTCCGGAGGTGGAGGTGGTGGCGGAGGGTTCGCTTGACTCCCTTCATTGCGATCCGGATTCTGACGCGTTGGCGGAGCCATCCTGAAGAGGGTGACATCCGTTAGCATCTTGATAGACAAAAGATAAGTAGAATCAACGGATAGAAATTGCAACATATAGTCTTCACAATAAACATTCGAACGAAGATGAACGAATGAATTCCGTAGTAAATCATCACACTTCCATAAGTTGAGAAGCCACTTGAAAAAGATATGAAATGAACATAATAAAACAAAGTATTGGCTTGCAGAATAAGCCGGAACAAACATATGGTAGATATTTCGTCCGAAGTTTTCGTGGTGGGGCCCACACGGGCTCAATTGTACAGCACCATCATGTACAAGGCTGTGCACATGACATACGAAGCGTCCCCGAGTCGGCAAAGCCATGGACTCTTTAAGACACAACGAGACCACTGTAAAATCAACCGTATACAGGCGGACCACTAGACGTCGAACCCCAATCTCATATCATACGTCTGTCGGAAAGATATCCTAAGGCTACTTGAATTCCCACTTATGAACTCCCGAAACTTTCTGGTTATGCAATCTGGTGTAGGGGATACAGGGGACACAAATATATATCACCCAAACTAACAATCCCTAGATCCAGCTGTATCAATCCGTCAACACATAACCAAGAAACCTTCGGAAATCGTTTACCTCAACCTTCGAAAAACATCCGTTATACAAGTTATGGAAATACTCCCGAACTCCCGCCCCAGTACTGGGTGGCGTTGAGGTGATCTCACCAACAACTGCATAAAAGAGATTTCGATGTCGGCGAAACTCAGGTATTCCAGAACTGCAACGATAAAATTGTGACGACAACACCTCGGAGCTCAACTCCCCGGGACACTGCCACAACCCCTAAATGACAGGAGGCACCAAGAACAATGTTCTCGTCACAAATCGATCGGAACGATTCCAAGATACCCGCGTGATCCTAAAAAAAAATTAGTGAAATTTGAGGAGAGAACAGTCAAAACTTCTACGTCAGGAGACCTCACCAGAGCGACGAAGGGACTGAGGAGTAAAAAGAATCCTACTCTCCGATATATATAATCCTAAGACTCAAAACATTTTGTTCTAGACTCAACAACGCCAGCGATTCGATCAAGCAGGGGCTCCTAAGTCGGGGATGGCTCTGATTACCAACTTGTAACGCCCACGATGCGGCTATATCTCCCACGTGTCGAGGCACGACTTAGAGGCATAACCGCATAGTGGTTTTGTCGCAAGAAGGGTCATCTTCACACAATCCCATGTAATGAACAAGAATGGGATAAAGAGTTGGCTTACAATCGCCACTTCACACAATACATAAATATCATCATACATCATCCAAAATACAAACATATAGACCGACTACGGTCAACATCCAGATGAAAATAAGACAACCCCAAATGCTAGATCCCCGATCGTCCCAACTGGGCTCCACTACTGATCATCAGGAAAAGACACATAATAACGACCACGTTCCTCGTCGAACTCCCACTTAAGATCGACGCCATCGTCTGCACCGGCATCGTCGGCACCTGCAACTGGTGTTGGAAGTATCTGTGAGTCACGGGGACTCAGCAATCTCACACCCGCGAGATCAAGACTATTTAAGCTTATAGGACAAGGAGGTGCAAAGAGGTGGAGCTGCAGCGACAAAAGCATATATGGTGGCTAACTTGCGCAAATGAGAGCGAGAAGAGAAGCTATGGAACGGGCGTCATCTAGCAATGACCAAGAAGAGGTCCTGAACACCTACTTACGTCATACATAACACAGACCGTGTTCACTTCCCGGACTCCGCCGAGAAGAGACCATCACGGCTACACACGCACTTGGTGTATTTTAATTGGGTCAAGTGACAAGTTATCTACAACCGGACATTAACAAAATCCCATCTGCCTCATAACCGTGGGCACGGCTTTTGAAAGATAATACCCTGCAGGGGTGTCCCAACTTAGCCCATCATAAGCTCTCACGGTCAACGAAGGATAAACCTTCTCCCGGAAAGACCCGATCAGTTTCGGAATTCCGGTTTACAAGACATCTCGACAATGGTAAAACAAGACCAGCAAAGCCTCCCGAATGTGCCGACAAATCCCGATAGGAGCTGCACATATCTCGTTCTCAGGGCACACCGGATTGTCCAAGCTTCCGATAGGCCAGACCAGAGTTGCCCCTGGTGGCCACCGGCGACTGACAGTTTGGACCAATACTCAGAGGAGCACTGGCCCGGGGGTTTAAAATAAAGATGACCCTCGGGCTCTAGAAAACCCGGGGGAAAAAGGTATAGGTCGCAAATGGTAAAACCAAGGTTGGGCCTTGCTGGAGGAGTTTTATACAAAGCGAACTGTCAAGGGGGTCCCATAAATCACCCGACCGCGTAAGGAACGCAAACTCAAGGAACATAATCCCGGTTAAACAGTAACTAGGGCGGCAAGAGTGGAACAAAACACCAGGCATAAGGCCGAGCCTTCCACCCTTTACCAAATATATAGATGCATTAATTTAATAAGAGATATTGTGATATCCCAACATATCCATGTTCCGACATGGAACAAACTTCAACTTCACCTGCAACTAGCAACGCTATGAGAAGGGCTGAGCAAAAGCGGTAACATAGCCAAACAACGGTTTGCTAGGAAAGGATGGTTAGGGGCTGACATGGCTGAAATAGGAGACATGATATAGCAAGTGATAGGTAGCGAGCATGGCAATAGAGCGAACAACTAGCATAGCAAAGATAGAAGTGATTTCGAGGGGTGGTCATCTTGCCTGCAAGATTCTCAGAGTTGTCGAAAGCTTGATCCTCGTAAGCGTACTCGACAAGTTCCTCGTTCACGAACTCGTCTCCCGGCTCTATCCAAGACAAGAACACAAACAAACGGAACCACAATCAACAACGAGAAATGCGCAAGCAACATGATGCAAAACATGTATGATATGCAAGATATGATATGCGATGTATATGCGTGCTCCGGAAGGAAAATGATGAACATGGCAGTAACTTGGAAAATCAAGCATGCCACTGGAAAGATGAGATGATTTCGGTCGAAATCGATATAAAGATCACCGGAATCGGATGCACGGTTTGCAAATGGCAAGCAAAACAAGAATGACACTAATCTGCGATAAACAGCAAGATAGCACTTCAAATGCAACAAGTTACACTGCTACAGCACCCCAACATAGCAACAAAGCACATGGCAGTAATCTACAAGAGATGCTTGACAAAAGATGAACACTGAGCTACTGCTAGTACATAACATATCAAGCTCAAACAAGCATGGCAAAAGTGCAAAAGATTACAGGTTCACAGACTTGGTGAAAAACTGGACATGGCAGAAAACAGCGTCAGGTAGCAATGTTCAGAGCATGAAATCAACATGCTACATGAACTTAACATAGCAAAACAAGGCATGGTAGTGTTCTACTAAATGCACATGACAAAAGTCCCTTACTGACCATAAGCCAAAAAGGATCAGAAGATATGATGGCAAGCATGTAAACATAGCAAGTTCGTTATCAGGTTTCAGACTTAGCAGAAAACAGAGCATGGCAGAAATATTAATATGTAGGCCTCTTTGTGAGCTTGATGCACTCACTACAGAGCAATGCATCAAGTTTTCATGTCAACAAAATTACAGCAGACTAGGACTTAGAGAATTTACTAAGTCCCTGAAATCAGAAATATTACGGGACCTACTTTGCATGCTTGTGCTAGTCACCACATAGATCGCAAAAATACATGGACCATACCACTGGAAAGATGGCATGGCATACTTCAAAACACATGTAGAGCTTATGCTCAAAAGATGCACAGAATAAATGATACAAAAATGACAAATCTCCAAGTTCTGATAAGAACCCGAGATTAATAGCAACTAGCCCTCTTCCAACGAAGATTTGGGCATCAAGATGACCTCTAATGAACATGGTGCAATTGAACAAAATGTAGAGCATCACGAGACGAACAATTTGACATATTATACGCACGAATCGGAGCTACATGCACAAAGTTATGGCATCTCGAATAGGAGCACTTAATGTAAAATAAAATGACTTAGAGGATTTTTGAGAACGGGAAAAGTCAACGCACGATTTCTCTGGATCGGATCTGGCCGGAGTTCGGGCTCGTTCGCCGGAGGAGAAGAAGGGGCCGGCGGCGCCTGGCCGGAGGAGGGCCCGGCGGCGGAGGAGGCGGTCGGCGGAGGGGGGGAGGTCGCCGGCCGGCGAGGGAGGCGGCGGGGCCCCGGCGACGGGCGGCGGCGGGGAGCCACCGGCGACGCGGCGGACGGGCGGCGCAGCCGCGGCGGCGAGGCGGCGATGGCCGGCGGCAGCGGGCGCGCGGGGAGGCGGCAGACGGGGCGCGGGCGCCGGGCGGCGGGGCGGCGGGCCGGGAGGGCCGGTCACGGGCCCGGCGGGCCTGGCGCGGCGGGGACGGCCGCGGGGGCGACGTGGCGCAACGCCACTGGCCGGGAGCGGCGGCGCGTCTCGTCCGGCGGCGGCTGGACACGTCCGCCCGCGGAGAGGCGATTTAGGGTTTCGGGGAGACTGCGATTTCGTTTTCGGGATGCCCACACATTTATAGGTAGAGGGAGCTAGGAGACTCCAAATGAGGTGCGGTTTTCGCCCACACGATCATGATCGAACGACCTAGAGCATGGAAGAGAGTTTGGTGGGCTTTGGGCTGGTTTTGGAGGGGGTTTTTGCTGGACACTCAAATGGACATTGCGGAGGCCCGGTTAACCGTTGGAGTACCAAACGACCTCCGAATGGAACGAAACTTGACCGGTAGATTCCGGGTGGTATATTAAGACCACTTGACAAGCCTCGGTCCATTCCGAGAAAGTTTGACACACGCACAGAAAACAAAACTAGAGGGGTGCACCGGAGGAGATAGGAGCGCCGGATTGGAAAACGGACAACGGGGAAAATGCTCGAATGCATGAGACGAACACGTATGCGAATGCAATGCACATGATGATATGATATGAAAATGCATGACATGACAAAATACAAAACGAAAGACAAAACCCAACAACGGAGGGAAAAACATATCACATAGCCGGAAATGGCAAGAGTCGGAGTTACAAATATGGCAAGTTACATGCGGGGTGTTACAGAAGGGGAAGGTCACATTGCCTGTGACATTTGGAGGCGAGTTGAACTACAGGACAGAGAGGATTGTCTTCGATGTACCCAGATCCCCTTGCCCTATAACGGTATCCTCGGCCACCTGACACTAGCCAAGTTCATGGCAGCGTCATACTACGCCTACAACACGCTGAAGATGCCTGGGCCGATGAACATCATCACCGTCCCCTACGACAAGAAGGACGCGCTGATCTGCGCCGACCTACTCTACCGGGAAGCAGTTGCAGCAGCTGCCGCCAAGGCACTTACTCCTACCGCTGAAGCCCCGGGAGGGAAGAAGAAGACCGGCAAGACCTGTCGCACCCACTCCAGCAAGTGCACCTCTTCGGAGTGTTGTGCTACCGTCGAGAACGTGCCAGAGAGCTCCACCGGCAAGAGCAAGAAATCCAGAGCTGCGCCACCGGAGACCAAGAAGGTGTCCGTCAGGGAGGATGGCACGGGAGGGGCTTTCACCATAAGCTCCACCCTCGACAGCAAATAGGAAAGCGCGCTCATCACTTTCCTATGGGCGAATGTCAATGTGTTTGCATGGCAAGCATCTGACATCCCCGGCGTTCCCAGGGAAGTGATTGAGCACCATCTTGTTGTCTGTCTCCATGCGCGACCCGTCAAACAGAAGGTTAGGAAGCAAGCTTTGGCATAGCAGGAGTTCATCACAGAGGAGATCAGGAAGTTGGAAGCAGCAGGCTTGGTGAGGGGAGTGCTCCATCCGACGTGGTTGGCCAATCCGGTGGTGGTGCGCAAGGAAAACGGGAAGTGGAGGTTGTGTATTGACTACACAGATATCAATAAGGCTTGTCCTAAGGACCCCTTCCCGTTGCCGCGCATCGACCAGATTGTTGACTCCATGGCTGGGTGTGATCTGTTATCATTCCTCGATGCCTACTCAGGCTACCACCAGATCTTCATGACGAGAGAAGACGAAGAGAAGACATCATTCATCACCCCATGTGGTACGTACTGCTTTTTACGGATGCCTTTCGGGTTGAAGAGTGCTGGCTCGACGTTTGCAAGGGCGGTCCAAATTGGTTTTGAGCCCCAGCTACATAGAAATATGGAAGCTTATATCGATGACATAGTGGTCAAAACCAAGGACAGGGCAACTCTTGTACAAGACTTAGAAGAGACGTTTGTCAACCTGCGCAAGATCAACCTCAAGCTGAACCCTGAGAAATGTGTCTTCGGCGTTCCGTCCGGCAAACTTCTCGGGTTCTTTGTGTCGCAGCATGGGATTGAGGCAAACCCAGACAAAATCAAGGCTATCGAGCAGATTGAGGCGCCCAAGCGGATCAAGGATGTGTGTCGGCTCACTGGCTGCGTTGCCGCCATGAGCCGATTCATCTCCAAGTCTTCCGAGCGCGCCCTTCCCTTTTTCAAAATTTTGAAAAAGGCAGGCCCAATGGAGTGGACCCCGGTGGCCGAAGCAGCACTACAGGATCTGAAGAAATACCTCTCTTCTACACCAGTACTGGTGGTGCCTAAACCGCAAGAGTCGTTGCTGCTGTATCTGGCGCCGACGAATCAAGTGCTCAGCGCCGCGCTGGTGGCGCAGAGGAAGGCCGACGAAGAGGCAGTGGGAACGGCAGGACCGGCAGATGGTGAGTCAGAGATTCCCCCGGCAGGGCCTGGTGCCGGCAAGGCAAGGCCCCCGGCAGAGTCTGACGCCGTCAGGACAGGGCCCGCGCAGCCCAATGAAGTGGTGCAGCAGAAGAAGATGATGCAGCACCCGGTTTACTTTGTCAGCTCCCTCTTGTAGGGGGCTAGGTCAAGGTTCTCCGGTGTGCAGAAATTGCTCTTCGGCCCCCTTATGGCCTCGAGGAAGCTGCATCATTACTTCCAGGCCCACGAGATCCTGTCGTCACCCGCCTCCCATTGCAACGGATACTGCACAACCCATACGCAACCGGAAGGATTGTGGAGTGGGCCTTGGAGTTATCAAGCTTTGGGTTGAAGTTTGGAAGTACTTCAACAATCCAGATTAGAGTCCTGGCAGAGTTATTGCAGAATGGACCTCAACGCCTGATGAAGAGATCCAGGAGACCACTCTCCCCGGCAAGGAAATAGCTCGCAACTGGATTGTGTACTTTGACGGAGCTTTCTCGCTGCAAGGCGCCGGTGCTGGTGTGCTGCTCGTCGCACCCACCGGAGAGCACCTCAAGTATGTAATCCAGATGCACTTTCCCAGGGAGATGTCCACCAACAACACTGCTGAGTACGAGGGGTTGCTTGCCGGTCTCAGGATCGCGGTGGACGTCGGAGTTAAAAAGCTCATCTTCAGGGGTGATTCGCAGCTTGTCGTCAGACAAGTCAACAAAGATTATCAGAGCCTGTTGATGGAGGCCTATGTGGATGAGGTGAGGAAGCTGGAGGAGCGCTTTGACGGTATAAAAGCGGAGCACGTTCCCCGAGCGAGGAGTGACATCGCTGATTACCTATCAAAGCGCGCTGCACTCAAGCTACCTGTGGAACCAGGTACCTTTTTGCTTCGGTTAACTCAACCATCCGTCGAACCATCAACGGAGCAGAACAAGTGGAGGAAATCTGGCCCCGGCAAGTACATTCCCGCTGAGCCCCCAGGGGCCGCCGGCAAGGGTGTTGCCGTGGAATCTGAGCCTGCCAAGGAGCGACCGACTCCGGCAGGCCGTCAAGCCCTGGCCATAGAGACAGCCGCTCCCATGGCAGAAGAAATGCCTTTGATCCTCGCCGTCGAGCCCTAAGCTCTGACATGGGCATAGCATACCGTCTGATTCCTCCAAACAGGGGAGCTTCCTGATGAGCAGGAAGAAGCGGAGAAGGTAGCCCGTCGGTTTGCTATGTATCAGTTCGCTGATGACGTCCTGTATAGGAGGAGACCGAACGGCGTGAAATTGAAGTGCATCCCCCGGGAGGAAGGACTGGAGCTGTTGGCGGAGATACACGGAGGCATATGTGGCTCCCACATAGGGTCGAGGGCCCTTGCCGGCAAGGCGTTACGGTAGGGTTTCTTCTGGCCCACTGCCCTCCAGGATGCAACGGCACTAGTAACCAAGTGCGAAGCGTGTCAGTTCCATTCAAAGAAGCTTCATCAACCAGCTCAAGCCCTTCAGACAATTCCTCTCTCCTGGCCATTCTCGGTCTGGGGGCTCGACATACTGGGCCCTTTTCCCCGCACTGTCGGGTGCTTTGAGTACTTGTACGTTGCGATCGACAAGTTCACAAAGTGGCGGGAGGTGGAAGCACTGAGGAAGGTGACAGCACAGTCAGCCATCAAGTTCTTCAAGGGGCTAGTGTGTCGTTTTGGTGTGCCAAGCAGAGTCATCACTGACAACGGCACCCAGTTCACGAGCCACACCTTCATGCAATACATCCAAGACCTCGGCAGCAAGGTCTATTTCGCTTCCGTGGCACACCCACGGAGCAACGGCCAGGCAGAGAGGGCAAATGTGGAAGTGTTGCGTGGCCTGAGGACAAAGACTTTTGACAGGCTGCACAAAAGCGGAAGGCGCTGGATTGATGAGTTGCCGGCAGTTCTTTGGTCGATCAGGACGATGCCAAATCGAGCCACCGGCCAGACACCCTTTGCCCTGGTATACATGGCAGAAGCAGTTCTCCTCACAGAACTCATATACGGGTCACCTCGAGTGCTCGCTTATGACGAGCTTGAGCAAGAGCAATTGCGGCAAGATGACGCAACGCTCCTTGAGAAAGATCGTCTTTGGGCGGCTGTGAGAGCAGCACGCTACCAGCAAGCCTTGCGCCGCTACCATAGCCAAAAGGTTCATGCCCAAAGCTTTGAGGAAGGCGACCTTGTTCTTCGGCGCGTTCAATCGGCCAAGAATTCCAACAAGTTGACGCCGAAGTGCGAAGGCCCTTATCGGGTAATACGAGTCACCAGGCCCGGCGCCATCCGCCTGGAGACCGAAGATGCTATTCCAGTGAGCAACTCCTGGAACATTGAACATCTTCGCAAGTTTTACCCATAAGGCGCGGTTTGTCGGGCCTTCCGGCAAGCCACCTTTTGTACAATCTTTGCCGACAAGGCAAGTAACCCTCTGTACAAAGCCAGGCGCAGACCCTGAGCATAAATAAACGAAGCGCTAGCGCCCTAAGTTATAGCATGGATGCTAGGTTGAGTCTCTCCCTCGGTTAGGGTTCATAGTGCTTAGCGGCAACTAACCCCTAGCCTAGAGGTCGACTGTGCGTCTTTCTGTCCTCTTTGGTTCTCAGGGCATGTGGACACTTCTGCTGAGCCGCTCGGGAGTAAGAGAACGGACTGGCGCTCCGTCCCCGACAAGCCAAGACTGCCGGGGGCTGAAGACACAAGGATCCAACCACGGCAAGCCAAGGTTGCCGGGGGCTGCGGATTCAGATAAGTCTTTTATCCCCTGTTGTGCATTTTCGTATGGAACTGGGACATGTGAAACCTTGTTTATATTGTTAAACCACCGTACTCCCCTTTTCCTGTACCCAAGAGCTATCCCCTAGGTCGGAACTTCGTAGTAGTCGCGGTGGCAAGAAAATGAATGAAGGGCCTAACTCTACTTCGCCCCAGCCT
Organism: Aegilops tauschii subsp. strangulata; assembly: GCF_002575655.3. Lineage (NCBI taxonomy): Eukaryota > Viridiplantae > Streptophyta > Magnoliopsida > Poales > Poaceae > Aegilops > Aegilops tauschii. Next base: position 539,648,465 of record NC_053037.3, on the reverse strand, counting down.
CCACCAAGAGCGAGAGAATGGTCGACTGAAGTGGGGGGACGGCAAGGCCTGTTGCCGGGTGACAATGTTTATCTTAAAAATAATGAGGATTCGTTCCTTGGCATGGGCCTCGCTCACGCACAAAGAACTTGGCAAGCACCCTTTTTATTAAAAACATCCCATACAGGTACAGTTCGTACGAAATAAAAAACATGAGCAAGGGGATTACAAGTCTGAAATCTAACAAGTGCCCGGAGGCTTACAAACTAAAAAAAGATAAGATGCCCGTAATCCCTTTCTTGTCCCTCTCCTCAGAAGATGGAACAAGGTAGCAGGAGGGCGAAAGGAGCGCCCAGGCAAGGTGCGAGAAGCAGAAGGCGCCAAGAGAGCATCCCGGTGCCGGGAGGGGAGCTGGAAGATGAGGCAGCGGCCCGCCAATACGCGACGAAGGCGTCGATGCCCGCGTACTCCGATTTGACGGCCGCCACCCGCCTTCTTTGCCTTCTCCGGCCCTCCTACGCCAGCCGCCCAAAGAGACGACGGGGAGCACGCCGATGGAGAGCTTGGCGAGGAAGGCCCTTGGCAGGGCGCGAGGCCGAGGGAGGGGCGACGCGGTCAGTCGGAGTCGGGGTCGGCATCCTGCCGCTCGACTCCCTCGTCGTCGATGTCGCTGTCCTCCTCGTCACTCCCTCTCAAGGAGGAATCTTCATCGTCGGAGGAGCAATCCATGCAGCACTTCAGGTGAGTTCCAAGATCTCCGAAGACCTTGACGGAGAGCAGGCCGTCCTCCATTAACTTGGAGTAGAGGACGAGCCCCGCCGTCAGGCTGTGGATGCGAGCGAACTTCTCCATCCACGACGGAAGTACATGACCTGAGGGGCGGGGAAGTTGACATCGACCCGCGTGCCGCCATTCCCGCAGCCCCTCATGTGCAACCTGAGGGTCTGGGGCGAGTCACGCTCCATCTCCTGAGCAAACGGGGTAGGAAGATGAAGACGACGACCCGGTGGCCGGCGCAGCCTAATGAAGAACTCACAGGCTGGTTCCCGACATGGCCCTCCACCGGGAGGGGCACCGCCGGCTGAGGCAGGACCGGTGCGCCGCCCCGTCCCCCTCTTCCCCTAGCGCCACAACGACCTCGGCCTCGCCCCCTTCCCCTTCCCCTCACGGCTGGCTCCACCGCCGCGAGCTCTTGGGAAGGGGGGATGCGCTGTCGAGCAGCAACCCTCGCTGCCACCGTTGAAGGATCGGCGCCTCCTCTCGCCATGGCAGATGGAAGAAAGGAGCGGAGGTAGAAGGAAATGGATGATGGGAGAATGTGGGATACCGTCCCCCTCCCCTTCTTATAAAGGGGTGGAGTCGGGGCTCGGCCGCCCCATTCGACCAATCCAGTCACCAGGGGCGCAGGGAATCAGGACCGACCCGCTGCCCCAATCAGCGACGGCCCGGTTTCCCGCCTCACCGCCTGCCACCTGCATGGGGGACACGTGGCGAGCAAGCAGAATCGAGGGGACGGGTGAGGCGACCGTTCCCCGCCCCGTGATCATGGGGCGCGGACGCCTTAAAGGCCACGACCCGGGTCCACCCGAATAAATAAGCCGCGCCTCTGCGCCTCCCTCTTTCCTGAGGAAGGCGCGAGCCGCCCCTTTACCACGATGTGATGCATGCGTGCGGGAACCGCACCACGCATGACCCCCACGTCACGCACGCCCCTCCATGTCGCGCGTTCAATGCGGGTCGTGGGGAAGCGCAGCGAACGAACAGTTACTGCGGTAAAAATCCGCACCACCTGCCCGCGCACCGTTCCGGGCCTGGCCCAACAACACGTCGCGCTTATATGTGGCCCAGGCCCAGGAGCTCCTATCGGTGTACAAAAGTAGGGGCTCCTCTTTTGACCCCTTTACTTGTGCACGGGCAGTCATAGCCGCGCGCCACGGCCACACTTAGCAGGGCAGAGGAGGGAAGCAGGAGAGAAGCTGAAGCCCAAGACAAACAAGACAACGCGAAGACCAAGAACCCAAAGAGCAGAGGGGCGAAGCAGGTTCCCCCGGCAAGACCCTTGTCGGGGCAGCCTCGGCAACCCCGGCAAGAGCCTTGCCAGGGCAGTTCACCGAACACCAACGGAGCGAGCCACCCTTGAGCCCACAGGTTCCAAACGCCGCCAACAACTGCACTGGAACTAAGGGCCCGGGAGGCACCTCTGCGGTGGCATGCAGATCTTCGTCAAGATCGTAAATACCCGAGATTGGATAAGAACCAGAAGACGACGACCCTCGGCGGGATCCTAGCCGAGGGAATCCACAAGACCCCCGGCAAGCGCCTTGCCGGGGACGACTGCACGCCACGGCAAGACCCTTGCCGGGCCCCCGGCAGGACCCTTGCCGAAGGCGTCAGCAGGGCCACAGCCAGGCCCGTGCCTGCCAAGACTCCACCGCCATCCCCAAGCAGCTGCTAGCTCAACCTGCTGGGCAGGCACCTGCGTGGCGACGGGCGGCCTCTACACCAACCCAGCAAGCACCTGCGTGACATGCAGATCTTCATGAAGACCCTACCACCGCGCCACCTCAGCAGCCTGCCGGACTTCATGGCACCGCACGCATCGCTGGCCTGCGTGCGTGTCAAAGCGAGGCGGAGCGGCGACGGACGGGACGAGCCTCGTTCCCGTCCCTAATAAAGCTAATTGTTGGGGATATTACCACTGGGCGTAAACCGACCAGGAGAGGCCAGGTTAACCCCATAAGTAGTTCATCTGTATCTGAAGTCCATGAAGACAGACGGTGACTCTTTATGGAGGCCCAGGGCCCAAAGCCGGTTTAAGGCCTGTAGACATAAACCGGCATTGATATGTAAAGTTGTATTGTAAGATAGAAGTAGCAGAGACCGAGCCGGACACGATTATGAGCCGGCCTCGGGATTCTTTAAACCGACGGGCGTCAACCCATTTATATAAGGGGACGACCCGGCGGCGGTTCAGGGACAACTGACAACAACTCGAGACTCAGGCAAAGCGTATTCGCTCCCTGGTCATCGAAACCCCAGCAATTCCATCACAACTAGACCTAGGCTTTTACCTTCATCGTAAGGGGCTGAACTAGTATAAAACTCTCTTGCGTCCCTTGTCCACTTTAACCCCTTTAAGTTAACCCGTAGCGATGGCTCCACGACTAAGTCCTTTCTCTAGGACATCTGTCGTGACAAAACCACGACAGTTGGCGCCCACCGTGGGGCTATCGCACAATGGTTTCAAGTTCTTGGAGGGCAACTTCGAAGGACTCAAGGGTTACGCTGTGGGCCGGATGACCAAGAGTCGTCGCAGCAAGCTCTACATCGACGATGCAGGCTGGGGCCCCGAGGCCGGCTCAATCGAGTACGGGTACCGGGTCCCCTTTGGTGGCATACATGTTTTCATTGGCAAGATCGGCGAATCGGGCCCTGAGCCGGACATGTGCACCGACCTCGTCGAAATGGCTCAGCGTGCGAGATCTGCCCAGGTCAAGCCTGTCATGAAGCGTGCCTTTGTGGGAGTTATCCATGGAGGGGAATCTGAGGATAGATCGGAATCTGCTGGTGAGACCGTCGTTTATTCCGGCGACGAGTCATCGACCGGAAAGACCGAGTCGTTATATCAGTTACAAGATGGCCGGATTGGGGGCTGTTCCGATGGTGGCAGTATTCCGGACCCCTTCGATCTGCCCAACTGGGTTGCGATCTTCATGGCCGGTACGCAACCGGCGCTCCACCCTTCGACCGTAGCGGCTATGATTTCCGGATCAACAGCGGCAACAGCGGCCGGGGCAGGAGGCCCTGTGCGACCGCCAGCTAAGGTTCTATCTAATTTGTTTGATGCGTTAGCAACGCTGAATGCGGAGGTTAACCCGGCGGATCAAGATGCACACAATGCGGAAATCGCGAAAGTGAAAGATCAGATCACCCAGGTCAAAGCTGACTTAGCAGCTGAGGATACCAGGATGGCCGTGGAGCGGGCCGCTTTGGATGCACAAGATTACCGGATTATGCTGGATTAGAGTGCGTCGAACGAAGTCCTGAAGAGGAGGTACCGATCTCGCCTGGCGCCGGTTTATGACGCTAGAAATCTCTTTAACAACCCAGGAGCAGGGACCAGTAATCCGCCGGTGGTAAACCTAGCGGAGGCACCTAGAGCAGGGGCGCCGGTTCAGCCACGTTTGGTGGATCCGCCTCATCAGAACAACATTGTAACACCGCATGTCCCCACGCCACCGGGTCATTACTCTAACCCGATGGACAACATTGTCGCTGTCGCTTCATGGCAGGCGGCCATCTCGATCGAAGGCGATTCTCCGGCGGCGGCCGAGACGCGTCGGGTTAAGGAGCTTCTTCAGACAGCCTTGGTTAAACAGGAGGCTTATTCATATAGTCGCGATCGGATTCATTCCACTCCCCGTCCAAGCCGGAGTTACAGCAGGCGTATGGATGAACCGGCAGTGTCAAGCAATCCGCGGAATCGTGATCCGCCCTGTGGCAATAACCCGGCGGGTGGTGCTGGTGATGCCCAGGAGGTGGTGGACCGGGCTCGGGCATGCAGAGAGGCTGAGTTAGCGGCGCAGCATGAAGCCTGTCAGCTTACTCCGGTTCGTCCAACCACATCGGTGGAACCAGGAGTTATCTCTAGTTCTTTGGGAGTGTCGTGTCTCGTCCCGGCGTTGCGCAATGTGCGCCTGCCCAAGGATTTCAAGGGCCCGCGCAAGGTGCCGAATTACGCCACCGATTTATCCTCTGAAACATGGGTCGAAAGCTATGAGATGGCCATGGAGATGCTGGATGTAGATGATGTGGCATGTGCGAAATACTTCACCATGATGCTAGAAGGGACGGCCCGCACTTGGCTAAAAAACTTACCGGCTAATTCTATCAGGTCATGGGCCGAGTTGAGAGCCCGGTTTATTCAGAATTTCAAGGATACATGCAAGCAGCCCATGTCAATTGTGGACTTAGCTGCCTGTGTCCAGGAGGAAGGAGAGTCAACAACCCATTGGGTGCGCCGGGTTTCGGAGATTTTGCATTCATCGGACCGCATCAACGCTGACACCGCAGATTTAACATTGGAAGGCAATTGCCAGTTTGAACCCCTGAAGTTGAAGTTGGGACGGCTCAAACGTCATTGTAATGACATGGGAACCCTCATGGCTGCACTAGTGAAGTATGCCGACTCTGATAGTACCAAGGATCCCGAGTCTGACGATGATAAGACAGGGAAGGGAAAAAAGAGCGGCAACGCCAAGGGGCAGCACCACAACCCGGCGGGTCATGGAAACGGTGGCAAGCGTAAGGCGGACCACGGTTTAGACTTTGTGGCTAATACTAATACACATGACAAGGGCCAGCGGCATAAGGGTAAACCGCCCCAGCGCGGTGGAGGGCCAAGTCCTAATCCGGACCGTTTGTCTTATTTGTTGAACCAGCCCTGTCCAAAGCATGGGACGAAGGAGATCCCGTCCACGCACCTCTGGAAAGATTGTTACATCATGCAAGAGTTCAAAAACTCTTATTCTTTCCAGTATGATCACGGACCAGGAGGCGGTTCGGGCCCCGGGTCTCACGGGCCGGGTTATGGTGGAGGAAATTCCGGTTCAGGCTTCCACGGTAATCAGGGTGGACATAACAATCAAAGTAATCAGGGTAACCAAGGTGGCTATAATCATCAGGGCAATCAGCAGCAGCAGCAGTCGGGTTACCAGAGCAACCCGAAGCAGTTGAATATCAGACAGTATCATGTCTTCACCACTAGCTTGGACAAGCGCGATCAGAAGCTGAATAAAAGGGTGGTGCATGCCGTTGAACCGGCGGTGCCCCGTTATTTGCGCTGGTCCGAGCAGCCGATTGTGTGGAGTAGAGAAGATCATCCACCCCGGGTTCACAATCCGGGTCATCTGGCTCTGGTGGTGGCACCTCAGGTGGGAGGTTATAAGTTCACTAAGGTACTGTCGGGTGCTAGGTGCGACATATGCCAACGGGTGGCTTATCATAGTGGGTGCCAGTAAGACGTCGCCGGTGCCTGGAAACGGGATGAGGCGAAGACATGCACGCCGGCGAATCCTACCCAGGTTCGGGGCTCTCCGAGGAGATAACACCCCTAGTCCTACTCTGCGGGGTCTCCGCATGATCACTAGATCAGAAAGAGTAGCTACAAATGCTCCTAGAGCCGCTCGGTTCAAGGGAGAAGAAGAGCAAGGCTAGCTCTTGCTTCCCTCTCTCTATGGTGTGTGTGTAATGCTAAGAAGCCAACCCTTTGCATGGGTGTCCCGGGGGGTTTATATAGGCCTACCCCCCGGGGGTACAATTGTAATCCGGCTGGGCGCTTGTCCCAGCCGTCAGCGTCTACGCTCGCCGGCTTCTCCGCCGGCCGTTGGGGCCCGCCGACTGGTGGGTCCCGCCGGCTGCCCGCCTCTTGGTCGACAGGTCGGCCCCACCGCCTAGGGTCTTGTCGGCGGCTGATTACTGTAGCCTCGCCCCTGATGACGGGGGCTCCGGCGAGGTAAGCGTGGCTACAGTGTGCCGCCTCGAGGGCTCTCACTGTAGCCTTACCTCGTCTTGTCTCCTTAATGTGGCACATGCTTCGAGGGAGGGGGTAGCCGGCTTCTGGGAGCCGGCTACGCCTTTGGCCAACTGGGGGAGGCCGGGCCGCCTTCGCGCCTCTCTCTGGCTGTAGGGGCCCACCGCCCGTGGGCTGTACTGGCATCGGTCGTGGGTGACGTTGAGGCCAGCATGGCTACAGTGCTGAGCCGGACGGGAGATGGCCATCCCGTACGGCGTCCTGTGGCCATGCCCGCCTCGGGCTTCGGGGGTAGTGGGCCGCACTGTGGTCACACCCCGTCTTGTCACCGTTATGTGGGTGTAGTTTTGGTGGCTGCGGTCTTGGCCGGCTTCTTGGAATCGGCGCTCTTCGTGGCCGACTCTGGGGAGTCGGCGTTCTTCATGGCCGGCTCTGAGGAGTCGGCCATCCCGTGGTTATCTTGGGGGGAGGTTGCTGAGGCTGGGTCGCCTTCTGAGAGTCGGCTTCAGAAGTAGCCGGCCCGGGAAGGCGCCCCAATGCTTGAAATGCTTGAAGGCCCAAAGGCCTGATAATTTTTTGGAAGAGCCAGGGGCAGTCGGTTAGGCTACCCGTGGCCATTTACTCCGACAGTAGTCCCCGAAGCTGATTGGGCTTCGAGGTTGGGTAGGAGTCGAGAAGCTCGATCAGCTTCCTATCTTGACAAGCCGGCGGCTGGGAGCCGGCTTTGGTTAGGCGCGTCGTCTTGGCCAAAAATTTCGGAATCGGAGGGCTGGAGCTCGCCAGCGCGTGCACCGGGCCGCGGGCCGGCCACTTGCCGCCTGCGAACCACGTGGCCTCTCTCGGCCAAAAATCCTGCTAGCCCACGCGCGCGACGACATGTCGCCGCAGGGCGGGGGGCCGCCACGTCCATGCCCGGGCCCAGGCGTGGATTCTCTGCTACCCGAAACCGCCCGCACGTCTCCCTGCGGCCCTTTCGGCACGCCTTTAGGGCGTATTAATCGCGAGGCATGGGGGGAGTGGGTGCAGTTAATCCCACGTCTCACCCCACGTACGGCCTCCCCGGCTTCACCTTGCGAAGCTATAAGTAGGGGGAGGGGGAGAGCGGCAGGCTCTCGCACGCTCCTCCTCTTTCCACCATCTTCTTCCTCCTGCCGTTTCTTGCAACAGCGTCTCGCCGCCGCGCTCTTCCACTACTCGTTCCTCCGCCGCCGTGCTCGTTTTTGCCATGCCTCCCGCCACGGAGCAGTACGGCGGGGATTGGGACGGCTCCAACGTCCACGAGGATCATGTCGAATTCCTCCGCAAGACGCGGTGGCTGCCCGGCGCGGACAAGGTGGAGGTCCGTCTCGCGCCGGCGAAGGAGCTTACGCCGGAGCCGCGGGAGGGCGAGCGGGTGGTCTTCCGCTCGCATTTCTTGCGCGGCATCGGCCTGCCCGTGAGCGCCTTCTTCCGCTCTTGGCTTGAGTTCTACCAGCTCCAGCCGCACCACCTCACCCCGAACGCGGTGGTGCTGCTGTCTGCCTTCGTCACCCTGTGCGAAGGTTACCTCGGCATCCTCCCTGGGGAGTTCTTCCAGTCCAAGCTGGGCACGCGCATGCAGGGCGTGCCGGCTCAGACTAGCGCCTTCATCGCGATGCGGAGGGTCGCTGCCGACAACCCCTTCCCCGTCATCACGCTGATCCAGTCGGTGAAGTTATGGCAAAAGTCGTACATCTATGTCAGGAACGTCGCCCCGGAGGGCGACTACGTCAACCTGCCGGCTTACGTAGCCGGCCCACCGGCGGGCAGGCGGCCCCAGTGGTCCTATCGGGCCGTGACGCTGATGCCAGCTGGATCCGCAGCCGTCGCCCGAGTGCGAGCGATGACCCAGTCGGAGGGCTTGTCGGGGCCTGACCTGCTGGCCGCCTTCATCACGCGCCAGGTACTCCCGCTCCAGAGCCGCCCTCATCTGATCTGTCAGATGAGCGGCCAACTCGATCCAAGCCGGATGTGTACCAAGGACATGCCGCATGACGAGGTGGCCTATATGGTGAACTACCTCGCGAACTGCAAACTCTCCAAAGCGTGGCAGTTCGGCAAGGAGCCATATAGCCGAGCCAATCCGCCGCCCACGGTATGTTCTCCTTGTCTCTTCTTTTTCTCTCAGCTTTGTCGCCGAGTTCCTTTGGCCGACTCTGACTAGTCGGCTTGTCTTTGACAGAGCCCTTTTCTTCGGCCTGCCGGCGGGTTCGACACGGAGCGCCGATTCGTCCCCGACCGGACGTAGCACGACCTGGAGGACCCCGACCTGGGGGCGGCCGCTATGGACGACAACACCGAGCTGGGTGGTGCCCAAGTCGGCGGCGAAGCAGGCGGCTCCGGGCAGGGAGTCACCTTCGACGACTGGCCGGACGACGACGAGGCCGAAGTCGTCCCGCTCCGTCAGCCGGCATCTGGCCGCGGCGCGGGTTCCTCCGCTACACCGGCTGCTCAGGGCGGCGGGCAAAAGCGTCGCGCCGCACAGGGTTTGTTCGGCAGTCGGACGAAGAAGCCCAGGGGCGGGGCGGCGGCGACCAGGCGGGAGGAGGCGGCCGCGAAGGCGGCTCGCTTCCGCAAGACGGTGAAGCAACCGCAGACGGTGTCGGCGTAAGTTCAAACTCCTTCATGTACTCTTTTTTCTTTCTTTTGTCTGGTGGTTCCTGAATCCTTGTCTTTTTCTCCAAACAACCAGAGCTCCATTGTCGCTCGAGCGGGCGGCTGCCGCCTACGTCGTTGAGTCGCCGAGGGGATTTGGGAGCACCACTCGCCGCGTGGACCCCCGTGCCGACCTTCAGGCGGCGGCGGAACGGAACGCGCGGGAGGCGCGGGAGGAGCGGGAGGCGCGGGAGGCGGAGGCACGGAAGGCGGCCGCCGCCCAGGCGGCGCAGGAGGAGGAGGCTACGAAGGCGCGCGCCGACGCCGCAGCCAAGGCCCAAGCGGAGGCTGCAGCTGCGGCGACGGCGGAGGGGGCCCTGTTGGTCACCCCACTGCACGTCGCAGCGCTCGGGGCCCCGGAGCCCCCGCCAGAAGAGGCCGGCGGCGACCAGCCGGGGCTGGAGAGGGATGACGACGTCGTCATCCTGGAGAGGGCGCCGGTGCCGACTCCGCCGACTGGGACGGCTCAAGGCGGCCGACCTGACCTGCCGCCCGCGCAGTCGGCGGGGGGCGAGCCGGCCGCGAGGACTGAGCGGGCGGTCCGGATGCCGCCGAGCCGGCGCGCGGGGAAGGCTGCGTCGGAGCCACAGAAGGCGGCGTCGGAGCCGCAGCCGGCCGCGGGCTCCAGCTCGTCGGCCCAGGATGTGGAGGTGGCCAGCGCTACCTCGGGGTGGACGCCAGGCGGAGGGACGGCCGTGATGAACATGGCCGCGCAGGACATCCGGACCCGGCTCCAGGCCCAAGCTACGGCGCTGAGGCAATACACCGACGAATTCCTTGCGACGCGGGCGGCCATCCGGGTTAGTCTTCTTATCTTGCTTCTTCTTAATCTTGGTTTCTTCCGTGGGGGCGCGTCAGCGCACCCACTGGGTGTAGTCCCCGAGTTCCGAGTCGGCTGCTGAGCAGGCGGCTTGGAACTTCTTATTGGATTAGGCTTTGCTATTCTTGTTTTTATTTCGATCTTCTGCCTATCTTGTAGGACTACCACAATCTTCGTGCGGCCGCCTTCAACTGCCAGGCTCGGGAGCTGACCCAGAAGACCGCCGACCTAACTGAGAGCCGGGGTAAGTGCTTTGTTGTTTATCTCACGTGGGGGCGCGTCAGCGCACCTACTGGGTGTAGTCCCCGAGATTCGGGCCGACTGCTGAGCAGTCGGGTCGGATCTTCCTTGACGACTTCCTCTTATTGTTTCTTATTTTTCTGCCGTCTCTGCAGCGGCCAACGCCGGTCTGAGGGCACAGCTGGGAGAGTCTCAGACTGCCCTTCGTGCCAAGGAGGCCGAGCTTGCCGCCTTGGTGCAGGAACGCGACCGCCTGGCCAAGAAGTTGGCCGACCAGGAGGAGGGCCACAAGGCGGCTCTGAAGGAAGTGCAGGACCGCGAAGCCGCCCTCCAGGCCGAGTACGAGACAGAAGCGGCTGGCTGGGCTGAAGCAAGGCAGACTCTGATCACTAGCTATGGTCGGATTGAAGATCTGGTTGACGGTAAGCCGCCTACTTCTTCGTTCTTTCTTGCCGTCTGCCACTTTTGGCTCGTTTTCTGACTTGGTGTTTTCTCTTCTCTCTTTCTTTCTTACACAGAGTACTTCCCTGGCTACTCTACCGCCGGCAACCAGATCATTGAGGCCCGCCGCCAAGCGCGAAGGCAGGCTGGCTTCGAGATTTCGCCAAGCGCTGGCCGTTCGCTGGAGGAGCAGCTCTTGGCTATCCAGGCCCGTCTCCAGCCGGCTCACCGACTGCTCCGCCGGCTTCAGCGTGCCGGGGCGCAAGTATTGGCCGCCCTCTGGCCGGAGAAGTGGTTCCTCGAACCCCCAATCAGACTGCCGACTGGCTGGAGGTGGCAGTCGGTCGCTTCGAAGCCTGGAAGGCCTCGGCGGCTCGGTCCGGCGCCAGGCGGGCGCTGGAGTTTGTCAAGGCCTGGTACCCCAACCTGAGTCTGGACCAGCTGGCTACCTGGCGGCAGCAAGCCGACACGGAGCTGGAGCTGGCGCGGCCGGCTATCATCCGGCGGGCTTCGGCAATCGCTGACTACACCGACACCAGCGTCTTCGCCCCTGAGGTAGATGACAATGGTGTCGCCCAGCCGGAGGAGTGGTTCGGGCTGAACCCGGCAGACGGTGAAGACTCGGCGGAGGAGATCGACTCCAGCGACGAGGGCGAGGAGGAGGAGGGTGAAGACGCCGAGCCGGATGGTGGAGCGGCCGACCGGCCTCAGCCTGACCGCGCCTCCAGCACCACGTCACGCGCGGGTGCGTCGCCTGCCACTGGTGGTGACCAAGCCGAGACCCGCTAGCCGGCCGCTTCTTCAGTCGGCGACGCCATCTCCACCGACCAGCCTGGCTCCCGCACCGCGCCTTAGGCTAGTCTACTATCTTTTGTTTTCCTGTCTTGTCACTTTTGGAACAATATTTTGTTAAGTCTACACAATTCCACCCACTGGGGGTGTATTCGAACTTATGTCTATTGCCGGCCTGTTGGGGGCTTTATATGTATATATAACTTATGCATGCATTTGGTTTTTCCTCGTACTTTGCTTTTCATCCTTTTGCTGCTTCCTTTGCCGCCCTCCCTTGGTTGCCGCCTCCCTAGACAGACAGTTGCTCTGCAATATGTTGCTGGAGAAGTGCTTGGCCGATTGGGAGGGCAAGTACTCTAGCTTTGTTGGATTAGAGCTAAGTGTTTAGGAAGCCGGCCAGCCGGTTGTTCTGACAGCCGGCAAGCGTGGTTGGAGGCCGCCTTTTTGCTATATAAGTTCGTTAGTCCTTAGCCGTTTTTTGTGTGGGTATCCTTTCTGTCTTGTCTCTTGCTAGTCGGACAGTCGGTTCTTCGAGCTGTGACTTTCAACAAGAGAGGACTCGGGAGCCGGCACACTACTTGTCTGACTTCAGGTAGAACTTTTAATATAGCTCAAGGCGGCCAGTCCCCGGGCCGACTAGTCGAACCCGGTGCCAGACAAGAAATCAAATGTAATGATACATTCATGGATATGACACTCATCATTCATAGATAAAAGAAAGCAGTCCCCGAGTACTGTTCGGGGGGCCTATTGGTTCGTACTTAATACAAAAGGGTAGCATGATACATACTACTTTCAACTGTAAAATCTTCTCAGGAGGTTCGCGTTCCATGGTCGCTCCGACTCCTTGCCAGAGTCATCTCTCTTGCGTGCTCTTGGTTTTTGCGCGTCGATTAAGTAGTAGGAGTCGTTGCCTAGTGCCTTGCTGATGACGAAGGGGCCTTCCCAAGGGGCCGAGAGCTTGTGCTGGCCGGCTGTTCGCTGGATCAGCCGAAGCACAAGGTCGCCCTCTTGGAAGGATCTTGGCTTGACCTTCCGGTTGTGGCAGCAGCGCAGCCCTTGCTGGTAGATGGCAGACCGGCTGAGTGCTAATAGCCGGCCTTCTTCTAGTAGGTCGACACTGTCTTCTCTTGCTTCCTTGGCCTCCGCCTCCGTGTACATGGTGACCCAAGGCGAGTCGAACTCGATGTCCGTTGGGATGACAGCCTCGGCACCATATACAAGGAAGAACGGAGTGAAGCCGGTTGACTTGTTGGGTGTAGTGCGCAGACTCCAGAGGAGAGCCGGCAGCTCATCAAGCCAGCAGCCGGCCGACCGCTCCAGTGGCACAACCAGTCGGGGCTTCATGCCGGAGAGGATGAGTCCATTGGCTCGCTCGACCTGGCCGTTTGACTGCGGGTGGGCAACGGACGCTAAGTCCAGTCGGATGCCCTGCGTCGCGCAGAAACGTGCCAGTCGGTGATGCTGTTGTTGTCGGTGATGATGTTGTGCGGCACGCCGTACCGAGTAGTGATGTCAGTGATGAATGTCACAGCAGTCGGCCCATTCAGCTTCTTGATCGGCTTTGCTTCAATCCACTCTGTGACCTTGTCCACAGCGACAAGTAGGTCTGTTAAGCCGCCGCGGGCTGTCTTGAAAGGACCCACCATGTCCAGTCCCCAGACGGCAAAAGGCCAGGTGAGGGGAATGGTCTTGAGTGCAGAAGCCGGCAGGTGTTGCTTGGAACTGAAAACTAGGCATCCTGTGCAGCTCTTGACTATCTCTTTGGCATCCTCCAAGGCAGTCGGCCAAAAGAACCCATGGCGGAAAGCCTTGGCCACAAGTGATCTTGAGGTTGCGTGGTGGCCGCATTCGCCTTGGTGGATATCCTTGAGGATTGCCACTCCTTTTTCTGGCTCGACACAGCGCTGGAAGACTCCAGTGACGCTGCGCTTCACAAGCTCTCTGTTGATTATTGCATATGCTCCGGCTCGTCGTTGCACTTGTCTTGCTGAGATCTCATCAGCCGGAAACTCTCTGCTGACTAGGAATATGAGGATGGGCTAGGCCCAAGATGGAGTTGTGACTTCTTCTTCTGTTAGCGTAGCCACCATGACTCGGGTGGGTGGGTTGGGTGGCGTGGAGTTGGAGTCGGCCACCGCTTCTTGCGTTGCTGCAGTCCCCGGGCCGGGTTCTGAAGTCCCCGGGCCGGGTGCGACTACGGCAGTCCCCGGGCCAGTTGTCGAAGTCCCCGTGCCGCCTGCGGGGTTCCTCCAGTCGGATCCGGCTACATCTGGCACAGGCGGTACGAAGATAGAGTCCGACTCTGGAGACAGCTTGATGGACGGCTTGAGGAGGCGCTGGAGGGAGACGCCAGTCGGTATGGCTTGTCGGGTGGAGCCGATCCGTGCTAGGGCATCTGCTTGGTCGTTGTCGGCCCTTGCCACGTGAAGGAACTCGCACCCTTCGAAGTACCCGCTGATCTGCTGGACGAGGAATCGATAGCTCGCCATGTTTGCGTCTTTGGCGTCCCAGTCGCCAGACGACTGCTGGACCACCAAGTCTGAGTCGCCATAACACAGGATCTGGCGTATGCCGAGCTCTTTGGCTAGCCGGAGCCCATGTACGAGCGCCTCGTACTCGGCCACGTTGTTGGAGGCGGCGAAGTGGATCTGCAGCGCGTACTTGAGCTTGTCACCTTTGGGAGAGGTGAGGACAATGCCGGCTCCCAAGCCGGTGCGCATCTTGGACCCGTCAAAGTGCATCCGCCAATGGGTAGAGTCGGGAGCCGGCGGTAGGTACTGGGTCTCGGCCCAGTCGACGAGGAAGTCGGCCAATGCTTGGGACTTGATGGCGGTGCGGGGTTGGTAGAAGATCGTGTAGGGCGCCAGTGCAATGGCCCATTTAGCCACCCGGCCGGATGCATCCCGGCTGCCTATGATCTCGGCGAGCGGGGCGGTGCACACGACCGTGATGGGGTGCTCTTGGAAGTAGGGCTTCAGTTTCTTGGCGGCGAAGTACACCCCATAGCACATCTTCTGGTAGTGCGGGTAGTTCTTCTTTGAGCTGGATAGCACTTCGCTTAGATAGTACACCGGCCTCTGGACTAGCTGGGCTCGGCCTTCTTCTGGGCGCTGGACCACAACAACAGTACTGACCACTCGGCTAGTCGCGGCGATGTAGAGGAGCATGGGCTCCTTTTCAGTCGGCGCTGCCAGGACAGGCGGAGTGGTCAGCAGTTTCTTCAACTCATGGAAGGCTTGGTTGGCTTGGTCATTCCACTCGAAGTGAGTGGACTTCTTCATGAGTCGGTACAGGGGGAGAGCCTTCTCTCCTAGTCGGCTGATAAAGCGATTTAGGGTGGCCAAGCACCCGGTGAACTTCTGCACATCTCGTAGTTTTGTGGGAATCTCCATCCTCTCGATGGCCTTGATCTTCACAGGGTTGCACTCGATGCCGCGTTCGGAGACCAGGAAGCCTAGCAGCTGGCCGGCTGGTACTCCAAACACGCACTTCTCGGGGTTGAGCTTGATTTGGAATCGGCGCAAGTTGGCGAATGTTTCTTTGAGATCTTGCAGCAGGGTGCCGCGCTTCTCTGTCTTCACCACAATGTCGTCTACATAGACGTGGGCATTTCTGCCGAGTTGTTTCAAGAGGCATTTCTGCATGCAACGCTGAAAAGTGGCACCGGCATTCCTTAAGCCAAATGTCATAGTCAGGTAGCAGAAAGCTCCAAATGGTGTGATGAAGGCAGTCTTCAGGCGGTCTGCTGGGTCCAACTTGATCTGATGGTACCCTGAGTAGGCATCCAAAAAACTCAACAGCTCGCATCCGGCTGTGGAGTCTATCACTTGGTCAATCCGTGGCAGAGCAAACGGATCCTTGGGGCAGGCCTTGTTCAGGCTGGTGTAGTCTATACACATACGCCACTTGTTATTCTTCTTCAGTACCAGAACTGGGTTGGCAAGCCACTTTGGAAAAAACACTTCCATAATAAAGCCAGCGGCAAGGAGCCGGGCTATCTCTTCTCCTACGATTCTTCGCTTTTCTTCTGACAGTCGGCGGAGGGGCTGCTTGACCGGCTACGCGTCAGCTCGGACATGTAATTTGTGCTCGGCGAAATCCTTCGGGACACCCGGCATGTCCTTTGGGGACCATGCGAAAATGTCTCGATTCTCACGGAGGAAGTCGACGAGCTCGCCTTCCTATTTACTGTCCAAGTTCGCCCCAATGACAGCGAACCTCTCCGGATTCTCCGGGTCCAGAGGTATCTTCTTCGTCTCTTTGGCAGGCTGGAAGGAGCCCTGCGCATCACAATCTTTGGGGTTGGGGGACAGGGCCGGCTGCTTGCCGGCCATGGCCACAACCCGCTCCAGCATCTTCTTCTCTTCTGCCACCACGAGGGACTCGGCCAGCCGGCTACTGGCCATGGCACACTCGATGGACTTCTTGTAATCGCCGGCTACCGTGATGATCCCCTTCGAGCTCGACATCTTCATCTTCAGGTAGGCGTAGTGGGGCACAGCCATGAACTTGGCCAGAGCAGGTCGACCAAGCAAAGCATGGTAGGGGCTCTCCAGATCCACTACTTCGAACCAGATCACTTCTCGGCGAAAATGATCTTTGTCTCCGAAGAGAACATCCATTTTAATCTTGCCGATTGGGGAGCAAGACAAGCCGGGGACGATACCATGGAACACGGTTCGGCTTGGCATAAGCTGCTTCGCCTTGATGTTCAGCTTCTCCATGGAATCGCGGTACAGTATATTGATACTGCTTCCGCCATCTATCAGGACATGGGAGAATCGGGCAGCTCGCCTCTCCGTTGCGAGGGTAACATCCAAGACCAGTGCATAGGAGCCAGGAGATGGCATCACCTCTGGGTGGTCGGCCTGGCTCCAGCTGATTGGCTTCTCTGACCAGTGCATTAACTCGGGGGTGCTAGAGGCGACTGCGTTGACCTCTTGATGCTGACGGCGCCGACTACGCTTGTCATCGGCTTGGCTGGTGAAGACGACGTAGGCGGCGTGCTCTTCAGGGAACTCGTCTTGGATGGCTCCGACTGCCGGCCGAGCCGCCGGCTGCTGGGGGGCTGGAGGCGGCGGGCCGGGAGGCGGAGGCGGCAACATCCCTTCGCCCTTGGAGATTCGCGTGAGCCAGTGGCATTTTCGGGTTGTGTGGTTGGACGGCTTCGCGCCGCTGTGGAACATGCAGGGGGCGTCAAGAGTCTGCTCGTAAGAGAAAGCCGGTTGCCAAGCCGGCCTGCCACCCTTCTTATTGGGAGCGGGCCGCTCTTCGGGCTGCTCATCTTCAACTGTGGCCACCTGCCGACTGGTGGAAGTCGGCATGGGGGCCTTGCGCTTGTGATCGTTCTGGTAGGGGCGCCGATTGGAGTCACCAGCCGGAGTCTTTGGAGCCGGGGCGATCACCTTCCTAGAGGCGTCCACTCGGAGCTCGGTCTTCATCGAGGAGTCGGCCGTGGCGTACTTGTCCGCAATGACCAGCAGTTCGTCGAGGGTTGCCGGCTCATCGCAGAGGAGTCGGTGCTTGAGGAGGGTGCCCTCTCGGCACCCGACGGTGAAGTACTCGATGGCCTGAACCTCGTGCACCCCCTCGCAGGAGTTGCAGAGCTCGGCCCACCGCGTGAGGTAGTCGCGGGTCGACTCATTGGGTCCTTGGACGCACAGGGAGGGCTGGCGAGGCTTGGGAGGCCGCTTGTACATGCTGGTGAAGTTGCGGACGAAGACTTCCATGAAGTCCAGCCAGCTGTTGATGCTATAGGGCTTGAGGCTGTTGAGCCATGTGCGCGCCGTGCCTTGCAGCATGAGGGGAACGTACTTCACGGCGATGCGTCGGTTGTCGTTGGCTATGCTGACAGCAGTGGAGTAGTCGATGAGCCAATCTTCCGGCTTCACTGAGCCGTTGTACTTGGGCGTGTCTCCGGGGAGCGAGAACCCTTTGGGGAAGGGCTCGTCGCGGATGCGGGGGCCAAAGCATGGCGGGCCGACATCGTCTTCTTCTTCTAACGCCAGGGACCGAGCAAGGCGGTCGATCCGGTGGCGGGCGTCGTTCTCGCCGACTCCTTCTCGGCGGCCGAGTCGGTCGCCAAGAGTTGGGTGCGTGACGGGCGGCGGGGTGAGGCGTCTCTCTCTTCGAGGCGGGGGAGGAGGCAGGTTTCCTTGGCGCTCCACCGCTCGAGGACGGCCTTCCCCGTCGCGCTCGATGGTGATACGAGTCCGGCTGCGGCTAGCAGCCGGCTCCTTGTCATTCTTCTAGCGGGCACCGCTCACAGTCGGCGAGCGGGACGTCGCGGCGTGCTCTCGGCGCGGGGGATGACTATCGGCGCGGGCGCCGGCTTCGTGCCGTTCTGCAGCCGCGTCGATCAGCTGCTGGATCCGTCTTGTTATGTAGGGGAGCTCGTCGGCTCCCAGCTCATTTAGCTCTTCGGCGGCCGCCTGAGCGGCTCGCAGATTCTCGAGCGGGGTGGCGTAGACGGGGCGATCTGCCCCCAGCATGCTGGCAATAGCCGCGCCGCGCTTCTGGACGAAGCCGGCTCGGCTCGGCCCGCTAGGCGGTGGCGTACCGAAGGCGGCGCGGTCGACTTCGCGCTGGTGGGCCTCGGTGAGGCGTCTCATGGAGGCTATCTTCTGGCCTTCCGCGATGAGGGCGAGGCGGCGTGCCTCCAGGGTCTCGGCGTCGGCGTCGGCCGGGATGGGGACGGAGAGGTCGTGCATTGCCGCTTGCAGGGCGTCGTGGGCATTCTCGCCCGAGTTGGAGACGTGGCTGATGACCAACACTTCGGTGACAGCGCTGCTGCCACTGTCAGCTCGAGGTAGAGGGTCGTCGAAGACCACCACGTCGGAGGGGTAGGCGTCGAGCGATGCCGTGTCGGAGTCGACGAGCATCGGGTCGGTGGAGCCGACCGACTCCACATCTGCAGCGGGCTCGTCAGAGACGTGAAGCTGGTCGAGGAGGCTGACAAGGCGGCTCTTGGGGTAGTCCGTGCCCGCGTCGGACGCGGGCTCGTCGGAGATGCGAGTCTCGCCGAGAAGATCGGCGAGGCAGCTCGCCGCGCAGGCGTCGTTGATGCCTTGCAGCGCGTCGAGGCAAGAGCCATCGGGCGCAGCAGGCTGGCTGCGCTCGCGGGGGAGGAAGACGGTTCCCGTCCAGAACAGGTCTCCGGACGACGGTGCACCTAGCCCCATGGTGGGCGCCAAATGTCGGGTGGTAGGTGCGACATATGCCAACGGGTGGCTTATCATAGTGGGTGCCGGTAAGACGTCGCCGGTGCCTTGAAACGGGATGAGGCGAAGACATGCACGGCGGCGAATCTTACCCAGGTCCGGGGCTCTCCGAGGAGATAACACCCCTAGTCCTGCTCTGCGGGGTCTCCGCATGATCACTAGATCAGAAAGAGTAGCTACAAATGCTCCTAGAGCCGCTCGGTTCAAGGGAGAAGAAGAGCAAGGCTAGCTCTTGCTTCCCTCTCTCTATGGTGTGTGTGTAATGCTAAGAAGCCAACCCTTTGCATGGGTGTCCTGGGGGGTTTATATAGGCCTACCCCCCGGGGGTACAATTGTAATCCGGCTGGGGGCTGGAACCAGCCGTCAGCGTCTACGCTCGCCGGCTTCTCCGCCGACTGGTGGGTCCCGCCGGCTGCCGGCCTCTTGGTCGACAGGCCGGCCCCACCGCCTAGGGTCTTGTCGGCGGCTGATTACTGTAGCCTCGCCCCTGATGACGGGGGCTCCGTCGAGGTAAGCGTGGCTACAGTGTGCCGCCTCGAGGGCTCTCACTATAGCCTTACCTCGTCTTGTCTCCTTAATGTGGCACACGCTTCGAGGGAGGGGGTACCCGGCTTCTGGGAGCCGGCTACGCCTTTGGCCGACTGGGGGAGGCCGGGCCACCTTCGCGCCTCTCTCTGGCTGTAGGGGCCCGCCGCCCGTGGCCGTACTGGCATCGGTCATGGGTGACGTTGAGGCTAGCATGGCTACAATGCCGAGCCAGACGGGAGATGGCCATCCCGTATGGCGTCCTGTGGCCATGCCCGCCTCGGGCTTCAGGGGTAGTGGGCCGCACTATGGCCACACCCTGTCTTGTCACCGTTATGTGGGTGTAGTTTTGGTGGTTGCGGTCTTGGCCGGCTTCTTGGAGTCATCGCTCTTCGTGGCCGACTCTGGGGAGTCGGCGTTCTTCATGGCCGGCTCTGAGGAGTCGGCCATCCCGCGGTTATCTTGGGGGGAAGTGGCTGAGGCTGGGTCGCCTTCTGAGAGTCGGCTTCAGAAGTAGCCGGCCCGGGAAGGCGGCGCAATGCTTGAAGGCCCAAAGGCCTGATAATTTTTTGGAAGAGCTAGGGGCAGTCGGTTAGCTACCCGTGGCCATTTACTCCGACAGGTACTCATGGATTGAGGGAGTAGTATCAATATCCTTTATTATGAAACTTTTTGTCGCATGGGGTTAACAGATAAAAATCTTAAACCATCCAATACGGTGTTCCATGGCGTGGTGCCTGGTAAATCGGCATATCCTGTTGGTAAGATAGCTCTGGAGGTGGCTTTTGGAGATGAGCATGACTCAAGATCAGAAACTTTGACCTTTGAAGTAGTGAAAATCAAAAGCCCTTGTCATGCCCTGTTTGGACGGCCAGCTTATGCTAAGTTTATGGCACGGCCCTATTATGTCTATCTGCAGCTCAAGATGCCGGGTCACAAGGGAACTATAACCGTGCATGGGAGCCGCAAGATCGCTCTGGAGTGTGAAGAAGGTGATGCGGCTTATGCAGAGTCGGTTTGTGCAACAGAAGAGTTGAAGTTTTACAAAGACAATGTTGATCCGGCAGATATGACTTCATTAAAGAAACCAACTACAGAGCATGATCCGGCCCTGAAATTCAAATCGGCGGATGAGACTAAGCTTGTTGACTTCGTGCTCGGCGATTCGTCCAAGCAATTTAGCATCAGCGCTAACTTGGATCCGAAATAGGAAAGCGCGCTCATCGAGTTCATCCGTGAGAATCGGGACATCTTTGCGTGGAAGCCTTCTGACATGCCAGGTGTAGCGAGAGAACTCGCTGAGCACACTCTCAATATTGATCCATAGTATAAACCGGTCAAGCAGTTTCTCCGCCGGTTCAATGAAGAAAGACGCAAAGCTATTGGAGAAGAAGTAGCCAGGCTCTTGGCGGCTGGATTTATCGTTGAAGTATTCCATCCTGAGTGGTTGGCTAATCCGATGTTGGTCCTTAAAAAGAACGGCACTTGGCGTATGTGTGTGGACTACACAGACCTTAACAAAGCTTGTCCGGCAGATCCCTTTGCCCTCCCTCGTATTGATCAAATCATTGATGCTACGCCGGGTTGCGAGCGTTTGAGCTTTTTGGATGCATATTCTGGTTATCATCAGATCAAAATGGCAGTTAAGGATCAGGAGAAGACAGCCTTCATAACTCCCTTTGGAGCGTTCTGCTATGTGTCCATGCCCTTTGGGCTCAAGAGTGCCCAGGCGACTTATCAACGGTGTGTGCAGAATTGTCTTCATAAACAGATCGGCCGAAATGTTCACACCTATGTGGATGATATTGTGGTGAAATCAAGGAAGAAGGAGACATTGATTGATGACTTGAAGGAAACCTTTGAAAACCTGCGGGTTTATAAAATGATGCTTAATCCGGCCAAGTGCGTCTTTGGTGTACCTGCAGGCAAGCTCTTGTGCTTTTTGGTGTCTAAAAGGGGCATTGAAGCTAATCCGGAAAAGATCAAAGCCATCACCTCCTTGGCCAAACCGAAGTGTATCAATGATGTTCAACGCCTGGCAGGCCGGATTGCCGCGTTGAGCCGGTTTATCAGTCGCCTTGGTGAGAAGGCCATCCCTTTATATCAGATGCTGAAGAAAACGGATAACTTCGTCTGGAGTGACGCCGCTAATGAAGCATTTGAGGACTTAAAGCGGCAGTTGGCTAATCCACCGATTCTCGCTACTCCAGTGGACAAAGAACCATTGTTGCTATATGTGGCAGTTAATGCTCGGGCTGTTAGTGTGGCTATTGTGGTGGAGCGCAAGGAGGCAGGAAAGGAATATCCGGTCCAGCGGCCGGTTTACTATATCAGTGAGGTACTTATTGAGTCCAAGCAGAGGTACCCGCATTGGCAGAAATTGGTGTATGGGGTTTTCATGGCAAGCCGGAAGCTTAAGCAGTATTTCCAAGGTCATCCCATCACGGTGGTCAGCTCTGCTCCTTTGGGGGATATAATCTAGAACAGGGAAGCAACTGGTCGGATTGCTAAGTGGGCTATCGAGCTCGGGCCTCACGGGTTGAAATACATACCCCGAACGGCGATCAAATCTCACGCACTTGTGGATTTCATCAATGATTGGACAGAGTTACAAGCACCAGAGGAGAAGCCGGATCACACTTATTGGACTATTCATTTTGATGGGTCCAGGAAATTGGAGGGCTCGGGGGCTGGAGTCGTATTAACTTCCCCACGAGGTGATAAGTTTTGTTATGTTCTCCGTTTAATATTCCCTTGCACTAACAATGCAACTGAATATGAGGCCCTACTCCATTGTCTTCGGATGGCTAAGGAGATGAACCTAAGCCGAGTTAAGTGCTTCGGTGACTCGGATTTGGTGGCTCAACAAGTGTCCGACACTTGGGATTCCAAGGACCCACTCATGGCAGCCTATCGTCATGAGGTGGATATTGTTGCAGGTCACTTTAAAGGTTATCAGGTGGATCATGTGGACCGGCGAAAGAATGAGGCGGCGGATGCTTTAAGCCGCCTGTGTTCCCAACGTAAACCGGTTCCGCCTAATGTCTTCCTGGATGTTCTGCATAATCCGTCCGTCAAGCTCCCTGGTGAAGAGGATTTGGCTATTCCTGATCCGGAAGCTCGGTTGGTGGCGGCTCTTCATGTTATCCCGGATTGGACGGTTCCATATCTGGCGTATATGAACCAGGCCGAGTTACCAGAGGATGAAACTTTGGCCAGGCAGATAATCCGGCGGTCCAAGTCCATGACTATTATCAATGGAGAGTTACATCCTTGTAGTGTGACAGGGGCGTTTCAACGCTGTGTGTCTCCTGAGGAAGGCCGTGAAATTTTGCGTGAGATCCACAAAGGAGATTGTGGTCACCACGCTAGTTCAAAATCTTTGGTGGCCAAGGCGTTTCGTCACAGTTTCGATTGGTTGACAGCTCATGCTGATGCCGAGGACTTTGTCAAAAGATGTGATGGCTGTCAGAAATTCTCAAGGCGCGCTCATGTACCGGCTCAAGAATTGAGGATGATTCCAATCACCTGGCCGTTTGCAACTTGGGGGCTGGATATGGTTGGGCCTTTCAAGAGGTCCAAGGACAAGAAGACCCACCTTTTGGTGGTGGTTGATAAGTTCACGAAGTGGGTGGAGGCAGAGCCAGTTAGTAAGTGTGACGCAGCCACGGCGGTTCAATTCATCAAAAAGGTGAACTTCCGGTTCGGCTTTCCACACAGCATTATAACAGACAATGGTACCAATCTGTCAAAAGGTGCCATGAAGGAGTTCTGTCAACGTGAGCACATCCGGCTTGACGTGTCATCAGTGGCTCACCCACAGTCTAATGGTCAAGCGGAGAGGGCCAATCAAGAGATCTTGAGAGGCATCAAACCCCGTCTTATGGTTCCTTTGCAACGGACGCCGGGTTGTTGGGTTGAGGAGTTACCTTCTGTATTGTGGAGCATCAATACCACACCCAACAGATCGACAGGATACACACCATTCTTTATGGTTTATGGAGCGGAAGCAGTTCTTCCTAGTGACATCCGTCATGTAGTGGCATATGTTGAAGCAGACAACGAGAAGGCACGGCAGGAAGCTCTTGACCTGTTAGATGAGGAACGTGACATGGCGGCAGCCCGTTCGGCGATTTATCAGCAAGATCTGCGTCGTTATCATAGCTGCCGGGTTAGAACCAGAACCTTTCAAGAAGGCGATTTGGTGCTTCGGCTCATCCAGGATCAGACGGATATGCATAAGCTATCCCACCCTTGGGAAGGACCCTTTGTGGTCAGCAAGAATCTGCACAATGGGTCATACTACCTAATCGATGTTCGAGAGCGCAAAGACTCACATAAATCGGAGGAGGAGACCAACCGGCCGTGGTATATTGCTCATCTTCGGCCCTACTGTACTTGAGCTATAGGCTCTGCTTATGTACATATTATGACATGGTATATATTATAATAAATCGGAACCTGAGCTTTAGCGGGGTATCTGTTGTTTTTCTTACATCATGTGTGGTTACATGGAGCTTACAAAGCGGCGTCCAGTTTACCCCTTGATTTAGCTTCTCAAAGCTTTATATTACATCACTTGGGGGCTTGGTCGTATCCGAACCATAGCTACACCTCTTCATCGGCGCAATGCCACAGCATCACTTGGGGGCTTGGTCGTATCCGAACCATAGCTACACCTCTTGATCGGCGCAATGCCACAGCATCACTTGGGGGCTTGGTCGTATCCGAACCATAGTCACCAGTATGGAATAAACCGGTGTTCATCACAGCCCGGAACGGTTTTCTGATAAACCGGCATCATATAACAGGAGTTACTTCTACTCCGGATTAGGGTTATTACCCTCATTACAAAGTTGGTCAGCCAACACTATGCCCAAAGATCATAGGTATCATATATTTCCATATTTGGTAATCTTTTACAACCTTGGTTATAAACCTTGGTCATATATATATTTGGGTATCATGACCTGGCCGGTGGTAAACCGCCAGGGCGCTTTAAGCTTCTTATCTGCAGGAACAACTTGAATAAATAGCTATGGATTATGAACATTATATCTTAAGCATGGCGGATTAACACGCATCAGTTGCAGATAAATATGCACGAAGGCATAACAGACCAAGTGTTTTAACTAGCCTATTACAAGGCGTTTCACTGCCCAAAGGGATAATTGTTTCTCAATAAGAATTGCAGCACGTGGAGGACTAAACCGGCCCCCGGATTATGATTGCTTATCAGCTTGACCTGACGGCTGCGGATCATCCTGCACCGGTTCATCTTCTTCGTCTCTACCCAGCGGCTGGAAGTCAACAGTTGTCCAGTCGATCCCAGTTAAAGCTTGGAACACAGCTTCGTCGCTTATAAGGGTTGACGGTTCAATATCAGGGGCATAAGTGTGCTTACGGATTGGAGGGATCAGATTTTGCGCTTCAGGAGTTGGTGCAGCAAATCGTTTGTTATTGGTTTCATAGCTCGCCTGGTAAAACGAAAGATCGGCTTCTTCAGCTAGTTGACAAGCCAGTGGACGTACTTCCCGGTTTATGGCGTGGAGATCCTCCTGATCAAATTCTGATCCGTCTTCTTTTAAGCTGGGATAGCCTTTAGCCACTTCCACCGGATCAAGGTCAGGTACCCATGCTTTTGCCCGGGTTAGTGCGGTCAAAGCACCCACCCTTGCAGCAGATCTCTTTAGCTCTTCTACCCGGGCAGGCAGCATCGACAACCTTGATAAGGTTTCCTTAATTAAAGTGGGGGGGGCCTGTTGTGTGAAGCGGCACAGATGATCCGTTGTGCACTGGTATATAACTGCTCTATCAGCGTGTAGGCGGCTTTCAACTTCTTCTATACATCAGAGCCCAGATGGCTAATGCGAGTTCCTACACCATTGTACACATCAGTAAACCGACAACACATGGGAGAGATATGTTGAAAGTATTAAGGAAAAGATGTTTTACCGAACACAGCAGCAGTCATGGCATGAATCTGCCGCTTTATGCCGGTCAGTTCATCAACCACCGGTTAAGAGCGGCTTCTGCTTTTTCAGCCCATTTTATCAAAGCGGATTTTTCAGTCTCCCAAACCGCCCGCTCTTTGTTGAAGCCCTTTTTCAGTTTCTCCATAGCGCCTAGAGCGCAGGTCAATTCTTCCTTCGCTTTGGAGGTTTCAGCTTGTTGGGACTTGAGGTTCTCTTGCAGATCAGCGGTTTGGCTTTCCTTCTTGCTCAGTTCAGCCTATAAAGAGACAGATATATAATGAGTTGATAGTACATATTTGAAGTACCAAGCACATAACAAGTTATGACCTTAGTACTTGGGGGCTAATGCATATTTGCTCTTAATCAGGAATTTTTACAAGTCCCAAGCACAATACAAGTATTAAGCTTGGCACTTGGGGGCTAATGTGTATTTGCTCATAAAATGCTGGGTTCATTAAGGCCATTAACTCCCCGGGGGGTTCTGCTAACCCCCCGGTACTCCGAAAAATGCCAGAACTCATCTGAAACCTTTCCGGTGTCCAAACATAGCCTTCCAATATATAAATCTTTATGTATCGACCATTTTGAGACTCCTCGTCATGTCCATGATCACATCCGGGACTCCGAACTACCTTCGGTACATCAAAACACATAAACTCATAATACCGATCGTCATCGAACGTTAAGCGTGTGGACCCTACGGGTTCGAGAACTATGTAGACATGACCGAGACTCATCTCCGGTCAATAACCAATAGCGGAACCTAGATGCTCATATTGGCTCCCACATATTCTACAAAGATCTTTATCGGTCAAACCGCATAACGACATATGTTGTTCCTTTTGTCATCGGTATGTTACTTGCCCGAGATTCGATCGTCGGTATCTCAATACCTAGTTCAATCTCGTTACCGGCAAGTCTCTTTAATCGTTCTGTAATGCATCATCCCGCAACTAACTCATTAGTCACATTGCTTGCAAGGCTTATAGTGATCTGCATTACCGAGAGTGCCCAGAGATACCTCTCCGACAATCGGATTTACAAAATCCTAATCTCGATCTATGCCAACTCAACAAACACCATTGGAGACACCTGTAGAGCATCTTTATAATCACCCAGTTACGTTGTGACGTTTGATAGCACACTAAGTGTTCTTCCAGTATTCGGGAGTTGCATAATCTCATAGTCATAGGAACATGTATAAGTCATGAAGAAAGCAATAACAACAAACTAAACGATCATCGTGCTAAGCTAACGGATGGGTCATGTCAATCACATCATTCACTAATGATGTGATCCCGTTAATCAAATGACAACTCATGTCTATGGCTAGGAAACTTAACCATCTTTGTTTAACGAGCTAGTCAAGTAGAGGCATACTAGTGACACTCTGTTTGTCTATGTATTCACGCATGTACTAAGTTTCCGGTTAATACAATTCTAGCATGAATAATAAACATTTATCATGATATAAGGAAATATAAATAACAACCTTATTATTGCCTCTAGGGGATATTTCCTTCAGTCACCCACTTGCACTAGTCAATAATCTAGATTACAAAGTAATGATTCTAACACCCATGGAGTCTTGGTGCTGATCATGTTTTGCTCGTGAGAGAGGCTTAGTCAATGGGTCTGCAACATTCAGATCCGTATGTATCTTGCAAATCTCTATGTCTCCCTCCTTGACTTGATCGTGGATGGAATTGAAGTGTCTCTTGATGTGCTTGGTTCTCTTGTGAAATCTGGATTCCTTTGCCAAGGCAATTGCACCAGTATTGTCACAAAAGATTTTCATTGGACCCGGTGCACTAGGTATGACACCTAGATCGGATATGAACTCCTTCATCCAGACTCCTTCATTTGCTGCTTCCGAAGCAGCTATGTACTCCGCTTCACACGTAGATCCCGCCACGACGCTTTGCTTAGAACTACACCAACTGACAGCTCCACCGTTCAATATAAATACGTATCCAGTTTGTGACTTAGAGTCATCTAGATCAGTGTCAAAACTTGCATCGACGTATCCATTTACAACGAGCTCTTTGTCACCTCCATAAACGAGAAACATATCCTTAGTCCTTTTCAGGTATTTCAGGATGTTCTTGACCGCTGTCCAGTGATCCACTCCTGGATTACTTTGGTACCTCCCTGCCAAACTAATAGCAAGGCACACATCAGGTCTGGTACACAACATTGCATACATGATAGAACCTCTGGCTGAAGCATAGGGAATGACTTCCATTTTCTCTCTATCTTCTACAGTGGTCGGGCATTGAGTCTGACTCAACATCACACCTTGTAACACAGGCAAGAACCCTTTCTTTGCTTGATCCATTTTGAACTTCTTCAAAACTTTATCAAGGTATGTGATGTGTGAAAGTCCAATTAAGCGTCTTGATCTATCTCTATAGATCTTGATGCCCAATATATAAGCAGCTTCACCGAGGTCTTTCATTGAAAAACTCTTGTTCAAGTATCCTTTTATGCTATCGAGAAATTCTATATCATTTCCAATCAACAATATGTCATCCACATATAATATTAGAAATGCTACAGAGCTCCCACTCACTTTCTTGTAAATACAGGCTTCTCCAAAAGTCTGCATAAAACCATATGCTTTGATCATGCTATCAAAATGTTTATTCCAACTCTGAGATGCTTGCACCAGTCCATAAATGGATCGCTGGAGCTTGCACACTTTGTTAGCATCCTTTGGGTCGATAAAACCTTTTGGTTGCATCATATACAACTCTTCTTCCAGAAATCCATTCAGGAATGTAGTTTTTACATCCATTTGCCAAATTTCATAATCATAAAATGCGGCAATTGCTAGCATGATTCGGACGTACTTAAGCATCGCTACGGGTGAGAAGGTCTCATCATAGTCAACACCTTTAACTTGTTAAAATACCTTTCGCAACAACTCGAGCTTTGTAGACGGTAACATTACCGTCAGCGTCAGTCTTCTTCTTGAAGATCCATTTATTCTCTATGGCTTGCCGATCATCGGGAAAGTCAACCAAAGTCCATACTTTGTTCTCATACATGGATCTCATCTCAGATTTCATGGCCTCAAGCCATTTCACGGAATTTGGGCTCATCATCGCTTCCTCATAGTTTGTAGGTTCATCATGGTCAAGTAACATGCCCTCCAGAACAGGATTACCGTACCACTCTGGTGCGGATCTTACTCCGGTTAACCTACGAGGTTCGGTAGTAACTTGATCTAAAGTTACATGATCATCATCATTAGCTTCCTCACTAATTCGTGTAGGAGTCATAGGAACTGATTTCTGTGATGAACTACTTTCCAATAAGTGAGCAGGTACAGTTACCTCATCAAGTTCTACTTTCCTCCCACTCACTTCTTTCGAGAGAAACTCCTTCTCTAGAAAGGATCCATTCTTAGCAACAAATTTCTTGCCTTCGGATATGTGATAGAAGGTGTACCGAACAGTCTCTTTTGGGTATCCTATGAAGACACATTTCTCCGATTTGGGTTCGAACTTATCAGGTTAAAGCTTTTTCACATAAGCATCGCAGCCCCAAACTTTAAGAAATGACAACTTGGGTTTCTTGCCAAACCACAGTTCATAAGGTGTCGTCTCAACGGATTTAGATGGTGCCCTGTTTAACATGAATGCAGCCGTCTCTAAAGCCTAACCCCAAAACTATAGTGGTAAATCAGTAAGAGACATCATAGATCGCACCATATCTAATAAAGTGCGGTTATGATGTTCGGACACACCATTACGCTATGGTGTTCCAGGTGGCGTGAGTTGCGAAACTATTCCGCAACTCGTAACTCAAATATTCTCCTCCACGATTAGATCGCAGAAACTTTATTTTCTTGTTACGATGATTTTCCACTTCACTCTGAAATTCTTTGAACTTTTCAAATGTTTCAGACTTATGTTTCATCAAGTAGATATACCCATATCTTCTTAAATCATCTGTGAAGGTCAGAAAATAACGTTACCCGTCGCAAGCCTCAATATTCATCGGACCGCATACGTCAGTATGTATTATTTCCAGTAAATCTGTTGCTCGCTCCATTGTTCCGGAGAACGGAGTCTTTAGTCATCTTGCCCATGAGGCATGGTTCGCAAGTACCAGGTGATTCATAATCAAGTGATTCCAAAAGTCCATCAGGATGGAGTTTCTTCATGCGCTTTACACCAATATGACCCAAATGGCAGTGCCACAAATAAGTTGCACTATCATTATCAACTCTGCATCTTTTGGCTTCAATATTATGAATAGGTGCATCACAACTATCGAGATTCAACAAAAATAGACCACTCTTCAAGGGTGCATGACCATAAAAGATATTACTCATATAAATAGAACAACCATTATTCTCAGATTTAAATGAATAACCGTCTCGCATCAAACAAGATCTAGATATAATGTTCATGCTCAACGCTGGCACCAAATAACAATTATTTAGGTCTAAAACTAACCTCGAAGGTAGATGTAGAGGTAGCGTGCCGACGGCGATCACATCAACTTTGGAACCATTTCCTACGCGCATCGTCACCTCGTCCTTAGCCAATCTTCGCTTAATCCGTAGTCCCTGTTTCGAGTTGCAAATATTAGCAACAGAACCAGTATCAAATACCCAGGTACTACTGCAAGCATTAGTAAGGTACACATCAATAACATGTATATCACATATACCTTCACTGGTGCGCGTCGGTCCTAAACAAACGGTTTTTAACCCCTTTCCGCGACGGCATTTGGGGATATGCCCTCCTGGCACACACGCTCGGCAAAATGAGTTCGTGTGCGACCGACGAGCGCTCAAATACGGAAATACGTATAGTAGAGTTACAAAATACAATTATACGGCGAAATTGTTTCCAGTCGCAAGTACATCCCACACAGTCAGTCCCCGCTAAATGTTTCCGTTCGTATGTGCATCCCACACAGTCGCTCCAAGGAAAACGTTTCCGTTCACATGTACATCACACACAATTTTTCCCATTAAATCGTTTGTGTTATTGAATGTATCACACACAGTCCATAGAAGAAACTGTGTGGCAAAGCCTGTGCATCACACACAGGTTTTATGTGGTAAACGTTTGCGCAAGGTGGCCTAACGCAAACAGTTTTCAAGAGAAAGTCGTGTGTGATTGTTCATTGATCCAACACGGTTTATTCCTGAGGTCATCGCGCACGGTATTTTTTCAACAACCGTTTGCAATAGGAAAACACAATTAGCAGGCTAATTATCCATTTGAAGGCTAATTATCCGATTATTCATAATCCATTTATTAATCTAATTGACATTTCATATTAAGCACACAATATATATATCATTTCCATATTAAGGAAGCATAATTTCATAATTGAAATACATCAGAGTACGACATGATATAGCTTCAGCACTCAGCGACCCCATTACACAACTGCACCAGCAGCAAGTTCCACATGCAACATGTAGAACCTTTCAAAATTAGCATCATTAACAGTATGTAGACAGATGCATCTCCTCTGGGAAACTGCTAAAGCGGAAGGCTAATATTGAGCCTTCATTCAAGTTGAAGGTCTTTGCAACTTTAGGCCAGTGCCTGTGGATGATTAACCGTCCGTCTTTCGTCCTCTTCAGGAACACTTCAATATTGAACCGTGGGTGTTGTATGAAAACCTTCCTCGCCTCCTGACCATAGAGGTGGTTTCAGAGGTAATCATCAGTGAACTGCTTTGGAAAGGCCTAAAAACAAGGATGTGCATAAATATCTTCTCTATATTGGAAATGGGACAAAGGAATAAAAGAAGGCAGGGTATAATAGTTAGTACCATCTTGTAGTGAACTGATGTCTTCTTCATTATGCAGACAAAGATCTTGTTGTTTTTTGTCGCTAATTTCTTTATCCTAACAATCTTTCTGAGTTTCTTGGTTTGATTGATATTCATGGACAACTCATTTCCCCATATGCAAAAAGGGTCGAACAGTGGGTCGAAACCTCTGACAGCAGGACCTACATGTGCAAGACCAAATTGTTAAAAACCAAAATATTAGAATGGTTCCTGCAATTGCACAATAATGTGCTATTAGAGAAAGGACCATGCGCGTGCTAACCTCGATTGTAAACCTCAATGCTTTCATTGTTTCCCTGTAACACATATAAGGTAGTTAGTCATCAGGTTAAGTAAGGGTTCACATGCTATCAGTAAAATATGTTGATGAAAAATAAGCACATTGCAGATTCATTAGATTAATTCAAGCCACGCGGAAAACCCATTTACCCAAACCAAGCATGATTAAGAACTAGGAAATATAGCACTTGTATATGTTTCTCATGTATTAAGTGCAGCCAAATTCGATTTATTCCTCACATGCACAACAATACAAAATTCTACCCACAACAATTGGACATCGCATTGCATAATTGAACCAAGCAGTTAACTAAACACCACAAACAATGAACCAAACATTAACTCAGCACCACATTGCACAATATAACATACTCCTAATAGAAGATCAGACAGTTAACCAAACAGTTAACTACAGCCAGTTGTAGCAATTGTATTTGTTTCTCATGTATTTACTGCCAAATTCAATTTATTCCTCACATGCTATACAATAACAGAATGCACCCACAACTATTGAACATCGCATTGCAGAATTGAACCAAACAGTTAACTAAATACCACAACATAAATGAACCAAACGTTCACTGAGTACCACATTGCACGATGTATAACCAAACCAAGCATGCTTGAGAACTTGGAAATATAGCAATTGTATTCGTTTCTCAGGTATTTTGTAAAGATAAATTCGATTTATTTCTCACATGGAAGACAATACAAAATTGCAGCCTGAAGAATTGAACATCACATTTGCAGAATTGAACCAAACAGTTAACTGAAGACGACAACTAATTAATAAAACAGTTAATAAGTGAGCACCACACTACACAACATATAGAACATATACACTAGAGCAACAGATTGCATGGTAACATTAGATAGCACAATTCACTAGAATTTGTGAAGGAAAGGCAGGAGCAGCACACACAATGGGTAAACCGAGCATGCTTAACCGGCGTAGCTAGCAAATGGCAAGGTGCTCCTCCAAGATCTGGGGGTCGGCACGAATGGCAGCCATCGCGACCTCATCCGTGCGTGCGGCTGCGATTTGCTTCTCCGCTGCCAAATGCTCCTTGAGATCCTGGCTATACTAGGTGCACCATGGCTTAGGGCGGAGCTAATTTGGTGGAGGGGTCGGTGATTTGGGTGGAAGGTGTCGCGCTCGTGCCGGCGGTCGGGGCATGTGGGATGTGGAAGGAGGACGAGGATGGGGGTCGGGTGTGGATTACCTGCGTGGATAGACGAGGCCGAGCAGCGTGAAGGAGGGTCGCCAGCGAGGAGGCGGCGGCGCTGCAAGCAAGGAGTGAAGGTTTCAACTTGGAAAGGAAGGCAGAAAGAGGGGGAAATGTGGGTTTTGGTAAGGGGGAGAGGGCGGGGAGGTAGATATTTCTGCGGAAGCCGAAAATTTGGAATCGCTTCAGCCAAAAAACTGGCACGCAAAGTGTCATCAGACACGGTCCCTTATTTAGAACTGTGTATGATATGTGGACATCACAAATGATTCAGATAGCTTAACCCGTGTGTGATGAGTTTGAACGTCAAAAGTTTTGGTTTGAATTTCCATGGTTACAGTGGTCATCCACGTCATTGCATAATTTGGGTACACAAAGGAGACTACAGCACACCCACACTTCTTAATCGAGCAAGTTCAGCAATTAAACAGAGCTACCTGACCTAAACATTACTCTAACAAATTAAAGATCGGCGCTCTTAATTAAACAAAACAAAGAGTACTACTACGGCTGGTGCTCGTCGATCTCCGCCGCCGCCTCCATGTCTAGCTCGCGCCCGACGGTGTATTGGGGAAGGGGCTCCATGGCATCCATCGCACCATACTCGGCAAGCATCTCTCCATCCGCGGCTGCCATCTCTTTGGAAAAGGCCGCCACGAGCTGGGCATGGGCTGACGCGATCTGGGCTTGGACGGGCTCCGTCGTCGCAAGGTATGTGGCGGAGGAACGGACGGCTGCTCGAACGCTCTCGGTGATTGCCAGCTCTTCGGCCGTGGGTTGCGGACCGTTGTCGGAGAAGCTTCGTTCGATTTTTGCGGTGACCGCCAGGAGCTGGGCGTGGGTGTCCTCGACATGGTCGTGTGCGGCCTCCATCAGGGCTAAGGCCGCCGCTGCAGAACGGGCAGCTGTTGTGCCGCTCTCGCCAGTTGCGATCCCCGAGGCAGATGTTGCTGCCACCACATGAGAAGCAACATCGGCCGTTTGGGCCGCCTTTGCCGCCTGGTCGCAGATTGCGGCCGCGCTCATGCACCTTATTAGCACGTGCATGGCGGCTGCGGCCGCGCTCTCGCCAGAGTGGGCCACCAAAGTTGCCCTCACGACGCGGGTCCATGTGCCCATCTTTCACCGGCGACGATTGAACAGTGAAATGATATTTGGGGAGCGTGCTAGTGTGCTTGAGACGTGAGCTATGGACCACTACAAAAAAATACACTTCCGTGATGATACGTGTTTGTCACAGTAGGTTGCATTTTCTGTCATGCATGTACATCCATGACGATTTTATGACAGAATCAAGATAGTCATACCTGTGCTGTCGTAGAAGTGTTCCATGACATTACCAAAATTATCATCACGGAAGTGTCCACTTCAATGACGATAAATCCCGCGTCACAGAAGTGCTTTTGTCAAGGGTGACCGACACGTGGCATCCACCGTAACGGAACGCCGTTAAGCTATCGGGTCGGGTTTTGGATCCGATAACCCGTTAACAGCCCCGACCAATGGGGATTTTCCACGTGTAAAATCATCATTGGCTGGAGGAAACACGTGTCGGCTCATCGTTGGGACAGATGTCATCCACTCATTGGACAGAAGGCGCCTATGATACGTCGACACGTGGCACGACCCAACAGAGGCCCATTCCTGTGAAAAGGCCGGCCCGTTTGACTTGGTCAAAAGGTGGCGGGCCGGCCCATGTAAAGCCTGTTAACGGCCTGTTCGCATATAGCCCATTTACAGCCCGCTAACCCAAGGCCCGTTACGCCCTATCCGAATTAGGCCCAGTAGCGTCATCTGGGCCACCCAATATGATTCCAGCCCGTTTTCACTTCTGGCCCATGTATGGCCCATGACGTCTTTCGGCCCATATGAGGCCCTATGTAACTCTTGGCCTATTAACGGCCCATGGTGAAACTGGCCCGTAATGAACAGTGTATCACTTTACACCCATTAACGGCCCGTGGTGAAACTGGCCCGTAATGAACACTGTATCACTTTATACCCATTAACGGCCCGTTATTCCTTTGGGCCGTTTCCAGCCCATGTTATCTTTCGGCCTTCTCAGAGCCCATTTATTCTTGGGCTCATTTCCAGCATTCGTTTACTTACGGCCCGTTACTGTCATTTTCTGCCTGTGGGCCAACTTCAGCCCGTGGTTACAGTTGGCCCGTTTGTGGTCCGTTAATACGTTGGGCCGTTTTCATAGGGTCATCAAATACAGCCTATTAACGATGGCCCATTATGGTCGGCCCATGAACGGACGATTCCAACTCTAGCCCGTTTACGGCCATAATGCGGCCTGTTATTGGCCCAAGTTTGGCCAATCGATCATACTGCCCGTATAAGGCCCATTGATGATACGTCCCGTAGAAGGCCCATTGTTTCTACGGCCCGTAGAAGGCTCATTGTTCTACGGCCCCTAGAAGGCCCACTGTTTCTACGGCCCGTAGAAGGCCCAGCGTTTCTACGGCCCGTAGGAGGCCCAGTGTCACTACAGTAAATACTAGCCCATGGTTATTGTAGCCTAGTTTTAAAAAATAGGTTATTGCAGCCACTAGAAAACCGTGGAAAAATTACTGCAATGACTACAAGCAAACAAATAAAAAAGACAACAAGGAAATAAATAAGCAAGCAACTTACGCTAGGCTATCACGGCTATCACACATATTACATCCACTGGGCATCAAAGTCCGCCACCAATGCAAATAAACGCGCCGACAAAAGAATATACAAAACTGAGAGCACTTCAGAAGGCACTAGGCCTGGCCACATCGGGCCCCCCAAACAGTTGAAGAAGCTGAGTAGACCTCAGTTGTGTCAACGAAAGATGCATCAACACTAGATTTAAGGAATGATGGTGCGCACGGCAGTCCTCTGACATCTTCATTGCATCTTTGACTTCAAGTCGGAGTTGAGCTGAAGCAAGCCTTTCCGCTTTAAGTTGATACTGAAGAAGTCGAACTGATTGAGGCAGCGACTGCACAGAGGTTGTCTCACACCTGCTGGTGAGTAGCTTCAACTCACTGTCTTCATCCAGACATGACCTTGGGGTCATCTCGCTGTCCTCAAGATGGTTTGGCTCACTATCTTCCCTAAAGTTATGCCTGGCGTAAGAGATACGAGTCTGAAAGAGAAACAAGGAGACACGTAACAGGTTTCACAATTATATAAGCAAATAAATGGATCTGTTCTGCATGAGGAACATGTTTTTACAACTACAATTTGAAACTGGTAGTTGTTGCAAACATCCAATCAGATGTAAACAGCAAAGCAAATAGCAATGGAGGAAATGATGCCTATCCAAATCTATACTAGATCAAAGTTTGAAGGCTTGAGAAGGATGAACTTACATTACATGTTAACACGGGCTGGACAAAGCCCTTCTCCATGTTGATGGAAGGATAATTCAATAAATTCCCCAAAGAAAAATCTTTATAAGCGTTGCCATTATTCTACATTTTGCAAAGAGTAAATATAGATCAAATAATATTGGAAGAAACAGAGGATAATGAAGCTCAGGTGCAGACTGATGATACATAATCAAATAGCAATTAATTAAGTACAGCGTTACAAGGGAAAAGGGAGAGAGGTACTGACAAGAGCAATGCAAAGCCCATTATTGTTTTGAGATCATATGATCCTTTGAGCAAGGAGATTCATCTGAAATTAGTTTTCATACAAGAGAGAAGGTAAGGCACAAGCAGAAATTTAGGAGTTCAAATTTTGAATTGATATCATAGACAGTACCTGACGCTGGGCTCCCAGCAGTTCTAATAGGGGTTTGGCCACTGGAGTAGGGGTAAAGTGTGGTACAGTTGGGCCTGTGTTTTCTGTGGCTGTTGATCTATCTGATTTAACAGGTATCACTACCTTTTCCAAATACCTAGTTTGTACTCCTTGAGGATCTGCACTCACCCTCTTCCTTTTGGACATCTATTACGAAAGAACAACATTTGACTGGAAAAACATAGTGTGACGACACATGGAATAGGTACAGAAAATGGATAGGTATGGCATATACTCATATATGATGCTTAAACTAAGCAGATGGTGTAACAAAGTAGAAGTAATGCAAGAGGTCAGATGCAAAATATGTGCGACCAATACAACTTTGCAAAGTTAGAGCAAGCACCTTGATGGGTGAATAAGATAGGCCATCCTCCACCATGCCAAGTTTGTTAGCCAGTGGATCGTTCCGCAATATTCCTCTCGTGCGCCCATTCTCATATTCATTTTGATAATGTTCAATATCTGACATGCATGAAAACATAAAAACAAGTGAGATTTTCTTTGTAATGCAGAAGTGATTCTAATCCAATACTGCCTCCCTGTAAACCCCTTTGTGCTATCTCTGCAATTCTTTTAAAAGATGCCATGCATGCTGTAATTTGTTGTGTGCGTTAATATAATGTGGCCTACTACTCAAAATATGAGAGCTCCAGAAGTGATGACACTTTGCAGATGATAGCTTCAACATATAGTAAAGAAGAACAAGTCGATCTGACCTGACAGATTCAAAATATACTAAGGGAGAACAACTCGACCTGACCAGTCGACCGCAAGAGAAGAGTATCATCTTAAAGAAGAGTAGAAGAGCAAGCAGATTGAAGATATTACAAGTCTTTCAATACAATGTCGGTTGGCCACCCATGATGAACCAGAGCGCACAGAGAAATACTATTCTTTCCGGTCTCTCCATATGTGGCTCACATGCATTTCGAAACTAAAGTAGGAACATTTAGCTAACCAATTAAACATCTCTCAGTTTTACTAATATCAGCAATAATATCATATATGAATTTGTACAACTAAGCTTGTTTAGCTCGATGGGTGGAGCAGTGCTATTACGACACGAACCACGTAGGCTGATTGTGGTCATCATAAAATGGGGAAAACATAAGCATGATGAGTACAGTGTTGACCGTGGCAGTGGGATGGCAGATCTGAAGCTGCAAACCACGCAAAGGCTAGTTAGCAAACGATGTTTGCTTTGAAATAACAACTAAGATTTGGTATGGACAAGAAAGTACGGTCAACAAGTGAGAAAGAAATGCAATTATGCGGTCTCTCTATATGTTGCGACATGCATTTGGAAACTCAAGTGGGACCTTTAGCTAACCAATTAAATGTGTCAGTTAACTAATATCAGTATCATATCACAATCATATTTGAACAACTAGGCTTTCGAATTCTGAGTGTTGTGTTGTTTAGCTTGAAGGGTGGAGTAATGCTAGTACGACAGAAAGCACCTACGCAGATCATAGTAGAGTTGATAAAAGGGGAAAACCCTAAGCATCAAGAGAAAAATCAGGAAAGTGGAACTAGCTGGACCAGTGGGTGGCGCACATGCTTTTCGAAATGAATATAGGAACATTAGGTGATCATATCAGATTCGTATTTCAACACGTAAGCTTTGGGTTGAGGTCTTGAGGAGCAGTGCTAGCACGACACGAAGCACCTACGATGATGGTAGTGAATATAAAGGGGGGAACCATAAGCTTTACGAGTATAGTGCCCGTGCCATGGTGGATCTGAAGGTGCAAACCGGACAAAGCTACTTCGCAACCAATGTTTGCTTTCAACTAGCCACTATGATTTGGTACGGACAAGAAAAGTACAGTAAACAAATTACGATCTATTTTCCGGGCGAGATCAATAACTTAAGCACATATGGAAGAGTACCACCTCTCTGGCGACGCCGTGTAGGCCTATGCTGATACGTTGAGGGTGCTGCGGGTGCGATGGCTATCGGCGGTGGGAAAGAAGACTTTAGACGGCAGACGGCCGGGTCGGGGGATATATCCTGTTGTCGTGGACGAGACGGTCGTAGGAGCGGCAACGGCAAGGTGGACGACGGTGCCGATGAAGCGAGAGGAGGCAATGAAAGGATCCTGGTCCAGCGCCGTGGATGAGAGACGTCCATCTCTTGCAGTGGACGACGGGGTAGGGGTAGCGGCTCCGGCAAGGTGGAGGATGGGGTGGCGGACGGAGGAGGCTGGCTGCAGTGCAGAGGTTGTCGTGCCGCCAACGGTGTATGAATGCGGAAATGGAGGGGAGGGGGGATCTCAAACTTTGGGATGCGCTTCTCTGAAATGGGGGAAAGTTACGAACTCATCCCCTGTTTAAAATTTCAGACATCGCGTCGGTTGGGGATAGGACGGTAATCTCACATCTCCCAAATATTTGCCGGTAACTATTTCGGGCAAGGAGAGGGCGTTTTGCCGCCCACGGTTGGCGCCCACGGTGTATGAACGGGCCTGACAGGTAGGGCGGTTGTGTCACGTCTGATGGAAGTTACACATCTGCCCCTATTTAAAATATTAGCCTACATCGATTTCAGACGAGGAGAGTTTGTTTGCCGCCCACCGTGTATGAATGGGGAAATGGAGGAAGAGACACATGTCTTTCGGACGAGCTTGAATCAAATGTGTTTTGCCGCCCACATTTGGCGCCCACCGTTTCTGAATGGGCTCAGAGGCCGTCGTGTCATGTCTGATTGAAGTTACTAGTCTACCCCTATCGACAGCAGTGTAAATCCGGTCGATAAGGATGTCAAGTGTCAGGGGTAGACAGTAATTTCCATTTCGCAAACACTTGCTTCGGGCAGCCCACAAATTATAGTGGGTGTTTAGCCGCTTCATTCAAAACTTGGGAGAATTAGCATTCACGTTTGCCCTGGGACCAGGCAAACTAAATTCAAATCCAATTTGTATTCGATTACGAATATCCACAGATAATTATACGTTTTGTTATTTATTTCTTCAAAACCACAACAAAGATTTATTCCACCTTTATATATGATTTAGAAATGCCGTGATCTTCGAATTCAGTAGGTTGGATACACTCTGAGTCAAACAGTTATTTCATCCAATACAATATGCTCACACAAAAAACAGCTCACCTTATGTCAATCATACAAGTACTGAGGATTACCTCGCCTAAAAAATTCGGATCATTACAACACATCGACAACATAGGGGGTCTTGCAACATAATCCATTCAGAGACATGACACAACATGCAAGTACAATAATCTAATGACAATTTCAACTGGTATCTAAAGAAGAACCGGGATTACCTTGGGCTTCAGATAGCAGAAACAGCAGGACCTCCTCCGTCTTCAAATGTAACGTTCTTACTTCCTCCAATTCTTGGGTTGCTTGCATAATGCGTGCCGCTAAGTCCGTAATTTCAAGCCTCAAGATAAAGATTACCTCATTCATGGCAGCCACACCATCTCTTTCTGCCTCTAGTAGAGCCTCAAGCACTATAATATATGTGCTCAGACTGCTCTCTGGCGGTGTTGCCTCTGAACTGCTACCATCTGGTAACATGGATGGCGCACTGTTTCCACAAATAGATTCTGGGGTTGTACATTGTGTCCTAGTGTGAACGGCATCCTGAAAGGTTTCTGCTGGACATCAGTAAGAGATAGTTATCGTATGATCCAGGCAGTAAGTTTACATGGTAAACGACGGACGAATTATTGCCGAGCATGGCAAACTATATTTAAATGGTTCGAAGCAGCATCAGCCGAAAAGAAATTAAAATGGTAAGATGAAACTAGGGATGTAAGTGGCAAATAAACCACATCCGCCAGTCCCATCTAGTTAGTTTTTGCTACCTCCCTAGTTCATTTTCCTCAAAAAACAAAAACTCTTTTGAACTATCATACCACTAGTGGACTTTAATCGAGATTAAACGGGACCCAATTGACATCCCTAGTTGAAAGGGAGTGTACAACCGCTATATTTAAGTTGCCAAGGCATCTAAGCAGTTGAAATAATCTGAGAAAGCACTTAACAGTGTGGCCTCATATAAACTACGAAGACAGTCTTCTGATGAAGTTGAGAGGAAAGGTTAAGGAATCAAATGAAATAGGCATGCATTTCTTTACGATAGTACAGCAGGCACTGCTGACATATTGGCCAACTCAGGTATAGCGTAACAACAAATAAGCATTCGAATCAAGCAGTACAGCAAAGCAGACAACTAAACTATTTGTAATTCGGTAGGATTACACGTTGAGGGCACAAGCCAAGAAAGCAGCCCACTCGCATTACATTTCACATGTACTAAAACACACTGGCTTACCATATGTTGCTGTGAAGCCTAGCTGCTGTTGCAATGTTCTTTGAAGATATCGTCAGCATCCCGTGGTTGCAAATCTAGTTGTTGTAGTTTATTCTGCACCATCTATTTAGGTAAAATTAATTTTAATCGCATGCACTTGTCCGAATTGATCATCAATGGTTCATCTAAACTAATGAAAGAAGGGTGTGTGCATACACGACAATATATCTGCTTCCCTCTATTTTTATGCTTGTTCGAGGTGCCAGCCCCAAAAGAACAAATATTTTGCTTGATGGGGTTGGCAGCTCCATAATTAATAGAAGCATCAAATTAGTCATGCAACTTGGGAAGATCAAGAACACACAAACAAGTAATGAACAGAGGCTCGGAGCAGTGATGTAATAGCTAGCATCAGAAAATGTAGGGTAAAATGAACAAAAAGCAGCGGAACCACATGCTAGTTTGCTGATGTGTAATTAAGCATAGAGAACATTAAGCAGTCTGATGGAACCAACAGGTGGCATCAGAACAAAACTAAAGCATATTAACTATATGTGCACTGGTATGTAATTTAGCACATGTAACATGTTCACTGCCAGAAGTATGGCCCTACAGGTGCAAGCAGAATAACGCGTCTCATGAAAAACTGAATGATGCCCTGAAGGAATTCAAAGGTGCAGTGCTTATGCTAGGAAAGTGAACGTAGGCACCGGCCGTTGGATAATAGTACCTGATTCTCGGCGGCTTATGGGTATCGTTGTCATACGTGATAGCTAAGGATCGTCGATGGTGCTCGTGTTTCGGTTGAGTTTGGGCCGGCTGTCGCTGTCGCTGTAGCGGCTCCGGTGCTACGGTTGCGGCGCCTGTCGACATACAAGAAAGCTCATCTGTGGTAAGTGAATAGTTGCACGATAAAGAGAAAAACCGCAGGAGTACAAATCGAAATAACCTGATGAGGCTGCGGCGTCGGTAAAGCAGGGCCGGTGGAGTTAAATATGGCGTCAGTGGAGCGGGTCTGGTGCAGTGGACG
This sequence comes from Aegilops tauschii subsp. strangulata, assembly GCF_002575655.3. NCBI lineage: Eukaryota > Viridiplantae > Streptophyta > Magnoliopsida > Poales > Poaceae > Aegilops > Aegilops tauschii. The sequence goes on along the minus strand of NC_053037.3, from coordinate 539,606,832 downwards.
AAGGCTTCGGCGGGCGCATTGTACAGTGCTTTCGGTGAGGCGGATCTGTTGCGGCGGACGAGGGCTTGTATGAAGGGCCAGCGAAGGGGCGGACGAGGGAGTCAGTGAAGGGCCTATGCTGTGGTGGACGAGGGTGCTGGTTAAGCAGATCCGGTGCGGTGGACCATGATGGCGGTCAAGGAGATCTAGAGCGGTGGACAAGCCAGTCTCTGAAGCGGCTCCGGTGAAGTGGTGAGTTGGCAGTTGGGGGTTCCAAGGTGCGGAAGGTAGATCATGCGGGGTGTGAGGTCCACCGCTGCGGCGGAGGACTAGATTCGGCGGCTTGCCGTGGTTGGGGGTCGGGGAGGGGCTCTGGGGAAGAATGTTGGGGGCAAAGAGGGGAAAACAATGGAGTTACCAAAGCAGCCCTTTTCCGTTCATGTGGCAGGGGTAAAACAGGAATATCGCAGGGCTAAACTTTCGGGTTAGTGATATTTCGATGTGAGCAGGAAGTTTGAAAGCTTTTGGCGCCTAAAATTATAAGTATTCTGCTCTCGTACGACCAACTATGATATCATGGCCGACAATTTGTTTGTTTTGCACGCAAAAAAATGTGCAAGTTTTGAAAATCAATGTCTCCAACTCGAAACTTAGATTGTCCATTCAATTCAAATATGGATCATTGAGCTACTACAAGCAAATACCATCATACGGTCCAATTCAAATAAAATTCCAAATGTGTTCATCCTAAATATGATGACAAAAGCAAAAATGTGTATGTGTATGAATAAAGTGGATGATTATAAAGTTTGAACATGCCCGTATGTGTATATCTCTAGGTTTGATATATGAATTTGAAATCACGAAATCCCGACTTAAAAAATGTACCTCCGTTCAAATGAATTACAAAAGCTAATGATGGAGTCGAATTCCAAAATTCCAATCTTAGGTTTGTAATTCTGGTACAACAAGGTATATCACACATGTTCAAAAGTATCGTTATCTCATAGTACAAACTATGAAACAAATTGATCAACCATGAGTGCACAATATCTCAATTACGCTAAAGTCCCTCAAATATAGACACCTCACTCTTTATCTGAAGTCAACCCCCCCCCACCACACACACACACACACACATAGAGAAGTCGTTCTCTCCCCCAAACACCAACACACGAGCACATTAACACCTCTCTCTCTTGTAAAGTCCGGACCCCAACATAGGTCTCTATCACTTTGTCTCTCGGGCATGCACACATCTCTTCCCTCACTCTCTAGGTCTCCCGCTATCTCTCTTACCCAAGCACACGCACTATGTAGAGTGTTATTTCCCATACACACAAAACGTCGCCCCCAAACGTCTATCTCCCTAGTCATGTGGTTCTCGCGCACTCACCTCACACACCACCCCCACTGCAAACAAGCACACTTTGTCTCCTTGTGCACCACTCTCCTCTTTCTATCTCTCCCACATGCGGACCCGCCCCAGCTCCTTCCCTGTATACATATATGTCGTGACTCTTTGCATAGCTCCCTAATGTATAATCGTTCTCGATTTCGCACATTGTTCTCTACACCATCTATTCTAGATCTCTCATGAAGTCCCTATCACACACACGATGACTCGCTTCCCTTGCGTCTCCGTTCATAGGCCAATTTCGGACAACATCAACATTGTCTCCCTATATATACGCCATTTATGGACACAAACGACCCCTCTCGCCCCCTCTCTTCCTCTCTCTCTCTCTCTCTCTCTCTCTCTCTCTCTCTCTCTCTCTCTGCGTCGCTCGCTCTCTCTTTCTCTCGCTCTCACACCCCTCTCCCACACACACACTCGATGTCTCTTCCAAATAGTCTGCTCCCCCCGCCCGCACCCGTGCTATCTCGCTACTACACATGTCACACCATTGCCCCTTCCCTTATACTAGGCTTACATCATCAGTGGTCTCTCTACTCCACATACACTCTCTCCCTCTCACACACAAACGCATGCACAAACACACACAGACACGCACAAACACCCATTTATCTGGATCCTCATCTCTCCTCATGTCCGCATGTGTATCTCACACACTCACTCTCTAATTATGTATATGTGTCTCCATGTTACACAACACAAAGCCTCATGTACATGTCTCTCTGTATCTTCCACACACATAGACACAAAGAATCTGTTATCATTGCCTCAGTCTCTAACATATCACACATGCACACTGTCTCTCTCTCTCTCTCGCAAACACGCTCAACAAGGGTTTCCCCGTGAATAACTTACCGTCTATTCATCAACAGTCGTGGCAGTACGGCGAACATGAGACGTGAAAAAGAATAAATCTACACGTGCTTAGACCACCTAGTATGACTACTAGGACTATAGCAAGCCAAAAAGCGCGCCGCCGTCACCCCCTCCTTCTCGGCGACGGGAAAATCTTTGTTTTACACAGTCGAGAAGTCATTGTGTAAGGCCCCACATGCCGAGGCGTTGAATAGAATGTAGATGCTAGTTTACAGAAGCAAGTATCGATAATACGTTTGTATCTCCATACTTATATTTCTTCTCTTATAAAAAACCGAGTTGGTGATGATGGTACGTGTGCCATCTTGCAATATAGACCGTCCGATCTATATCTGACGGATGGAAATTAAACTAAAAGATACCCGCACCCCTCTCCACATTTGCAGACAAGGCCTTCCCTCGTTCATCCTTATCTCCAACAAACCTCATTGTTGAGAAATTAAGAAAGGAAGCCTCTGGAACAAACTGGCCTGGTGGCCACTGCCGGCGTCGTCAATCCCCATGCCTCCGCTCAGTCCGACCACCAACCACCACCACACCCCACTCCTCTTCACCTTATCTCAGATTTCTCGAGGTATCATTAGTTTTTACACATGGGATTACTCCCGCAAGGGTCAATCACAACAAGTGTTTTATAAAAAATGCATCTTGATGTTCCGTGCAATGCACGGATCTTGCTAGTACTCCTACACAAGACTAAGTTGGTGATGCTGGTGTGTTTGCCATCCGTCATTTCTGACCATTAGATCTACATCTAACGATTGTGAGGTAAGTTGTTGCCTTTTCTCACCAACATCCCACTTGTCTACCAATTTGCAGAAAAAACCATAATTAGTATCTTAAAACCAACCACATCCCTCCCTGACCTCACCAAAACAGCCCAAGGAATATATTCTAATTGAAACATAATATATCTCTAGTGACATATGTATATCAAAATTAGAGTGTTTTGTACCAAGTTTGTGAATAAGTATTATTCAATTATGATTCGTTGCAACGTACATGAACATTTCTAGTATTTCCAACCATGCATTTTTTCCTAGTATTCCATAGTTTCGAGTTTTCCATCAAGATATTAGTCACTCATGGTTGATATTTACTTTCAATCATGTACACATATGCACTATGTAACTAGCCTTGCTTATTGGCTTCCAAAGCTTAACTTTCACTCGTACTTACAATATGTAGAGTATTTAACAAAAAACTACCACTTTCAACCAGCCCTAGGAAGAATCTATTGTACAAAAAATAGCAAAAACATACCCAAAATTTCTTAATCCACCCCAAAAACAACCTAGTACTCCTACCGATTAGGTTCGTTTAAACCCATTTATGACAGGGTTGGCCCACACGTCCGAGCTGAGAGGCAGCTTAAACCAACATATTTTGTTTGACCGTTGACACGAGGGACCCACATCTGACCTTCTATCCTGTTATTCCCCCTCAAATCATTATTTTTCCTGAACATTACTTCAAACAGTACTAATGCGTGTTCGTCGGTGGCGCCGGTGATGAGCGAGTTGGCCGCCGCTCCGCCGGACGGGCCGGACGCCGCGCTGGCCTCCGCACGGGTTGGCAGGCTGGCCCGAGCATGACTCATGAGCGAGCAAGCCGCCGCGCTGGCCTTCGCTCGAGCCAGATGGCTGGCCTTAGCGCGGCGCGCGCGAGCAAGCCACCGCGCTGCCATGCCAATCTAGCTAGCAAACCTTGCAGACAAGCAGCTGGACGGAGCTATCTTGGCTAGCTAGTGGCCGCGAGCGCCGGACGGAGCTGGCATCTGGGCTGCTGCAACATGGGCTCCGCACCGCCGGCGGTTTTGACCTCGCCTTCTGCCGGCGGCGGTAGCTGCGTCCCATGGCCGAGGATGACTAGGTGGACGGGCCGGAGGTAGGAGGTCACTCGAGGATTTTTGTTGGTAAGAGCATGTACAATGGTTGATAAGGTAGTCTTATCTTAAGTCTGCCACGTATGCAAGTGGTAGTAGTTTCTTGGCATTTTAGTGGTTTCTTGCATTATTAGAGCAAGTACAATAGAGCTGAGTCAGCGGGCTATAAGAAATAAACTAGTATATTTCTCCTTAGTTGGAGGAAAGAGAAGAGGAGAGAGAAGGTAAGCGGGCTCTTCGTGAAGAGCCAGCTCTAGCACGTGCTCCTAGGCACTTTGTGAGAATGAGAAGTGGGCCACATAATAAAAAAGTAGTACACTCTTTTGATCTATTATTGTACATGTTGGCTATAAGATGGGCTGTAGATGACATGGCACTGGCTTATAGCCAGCAGCTGGCTATACAATTAACCATTAGGGGTTTCTTGTAAGGAACAATATACGTACTACTAGCGACAAAAGGCAATTCTAGGATGCGTTGTACTCCAACGAGTACTACTAGTGGTCGCGGGAGTGTATACCTCGTTTTGTGGGTTCGATCCCGGCCGAACACACGGCGGCCTTTTTTTAAACATAGTACTACTACACTTCGCTGCGAGCCAATATTTTACACGGGTAGTTTGAGTTTTGAAGTCAAACGGACGTGCGGCCCCACAATCTGGGTGCACTGGACAGCCTAGCCACGTGAACGGGTTTTCCATCCCAGCATCCCGTGGCTCGCGTGCTCGCCCTAGCCGCACCTCGCTTGCAGCTTCCAGCTAGTAGCATATTTAAACTAGCGCCTCCCAATTAAGCCCGAGGAGCCGGAAAAGCCTGGCGGGGCATTGGGAACTGTGCAATATGGCTCTGTACGTAAAGTGCTCTACTACTACTCTATAGCTTGTGGCGTTGCATGCATGGACTTCACTCCATTATCGGCTCTACTATAAAAGAAATTCCTCTTGACGTGTTTTTTTAAACGGAGGCAAAAGCTTTGCTTCATCTCATTCATAAAGAAGAAACTACTAACAAAGTTCGACGAGATCCATTACACCTCCACAAATGGAAGCGAAAAGCCTAGTCTCGCTGTATCAAATAACTCAAATGTTCTACCCCCGCAGTAACCGTCACTGATAAACAGGCTGCTAGTGTGTGCGTGAGAGGAGCGGCTGAGTAGGCCAGCTACGTGAGAGGAGCGGCTGAATAGAGCACCAAGAGTACCCACTAGGCCACTACGCAGGTGTACTTCCCGTGCATTGATAGTACAGCGATGGTTCTAGAGAACAGTAGTACCCTCCACTTCCAACTGTAGCTCCTTCGCCCTGAGATTCAAGAGTTCAAAACGGGAGCACTATACTAGACTAGACTAGAAGTATAGTACATCGCACAACTAGTTGAGAAAAGTAGTACTAGTACTGCTACAGTACGAGTACGTACTCCTCCGTCACATAATGTAAGACGTTTTTTGACACTAGTTGGCGTGTACAAAAAATGGCAAAAACATACCCAAAATTTCTTAATCCACGCCAAAAACTACTACCTAGTGCCAAAAATTTCTTACTAGTGCTATTATTTACAGTATAATGCAATCCCATAACGTTCCATAATGCTAGTACTAGTAGTAAATAATAGCCTCACCCCTTCGCTGAGGAACGATCTACAGTTGGAAGGGACAAGGCCTTGCGGTTACTACGCCCTTATCTCCTCCTCGCCAGTTCCCCTCCCCCCGAAGAGAAGGCAGTTCGTCGCTGCACCCATGGATTCGCCAGGCGGTTCTCCTCCTCGTCGGGGCTGGGAGACCTTGGACGACGATCCTCTGGGAGAAATCGCACGCCGCTCCGATGTCCTCACCGCCGCAAGACTCGGTGCTTCATGCACCAACTTTTTCGAGACGCTGCTTAAACAGGCTTGGGAAAAGGCCATGCTTGTTGGTCTTACATGCGTCCTCGAGGAGAAGGTTCTTCTATGGGACAATACTTCGAATAGTCCACCGCTCCCTGGCCATGGTTGCACGTTGACTCCGCTAGAGTTGCCGATGTTGAGAGGTAGTCGGATTTTGTCCGATGAGCAGGTCAGTAATGGAGTTTGATCATGTAGTACTTAGTTATTCCATTTCCATCCCGTAATTTCTCCGCTGCCCACCGTATTATATATAGGTCTGGGTCGGTGCCAACGAAGATTGGCTTGCATACCTCCGGCCGGATACCACCATCATTTTGCACAACATCCACAGCAGTGCGGCCGTTCCGGTAGACCCCTTCTCCACCATTGGGATCGGCCTTCCGGATTGGCTGGGCTTGAATACGTATGATGATGCCTACATGAGATTGAAGAAGATAGCAATTGCGGACCCGCCGACAAAGCGACGCGGCTACGATGATTACTATCTCATCGCGGTGTTCGACATAAGGATTGCCATCAATGCAAGAGGCAGTAATGGCAGAGGCTGGCGCATGTTGGCGGCGGCATATTTGTACCCCTACACGTTTGAAGACGTCGTGCGCCATCTAGGCCGCATCTTCGCGGTGACAAGCCAGGGGATTTGTTTCATCTGGTTGCCATCCTACGGTACGGGAGATTACAAATGGAATGCACAAACCATCATTTGCATCCCTAACGTTACTCCATTATTTTGCAGGGACCAGTCATCCCCCGATCAAAATAAGATCGCCGATCCTGGATGTGCATTTGCATCCGCGATTCGGTCTAACCAGGAACCTTGTAGCTGACTTTGGCATATTGGGATCAACTATCTTAGAAGTCGTTACCCATGGTACCACTGATGTGCAACATGGTCACACAATCTACCACGATCGGACCATCACCATCTACCCAGGTATTCCATTTTTTAACCCTCTCGCCTTCTCTTTCATTGTTGTACTAGTAGTATACTTTGTAGTACTAGTAGGAGTACTTTTTACCTTGGAGGACGCGTATAGCTAGCTAGGCCCTTGAAGACTTGAACCCACTAGCTGCCACCATTTTTGTTTTTCCATGTCTTACTATCTCATCCATGTAGCCAAGAGTGGCTATATAATAAGCCGGTTATTTTACTTCCTCTATACCAGAGTAGTACTGTTTGCTGCACAGTATTACTGACCGCCATATTTGAGCACAAGATTATTATGCATGGACCTTGACTATGTACGTCATCATGTGTCCAGATCTGGGATGCCGCGTGTACCAGATGAACAGCGCCGAGTTCGACCCCCGTGATGCTACGTGGGTGCCGAGGAACACTCTTGGAGAGTACTCGCTTTTCATCGGGGACAGCTACCCCATTGTGAAGCGGATGCCACCTTCCATGCACGACACGGAAGGCCTGCCGTTCATGAAGCATGGTTGTGTCTTCAATGCGCACCGCCGGATGAACGTCATGCTGGGACATGCTATCCCTTATTTATGCCGCTTCAGCTTGGATGAGTCTCCATCCTGTGGAACCGGACTAGAAAGCTGTGACAATGATTCCCGTTGCCTACCGCTATGGATCGTGCCATCCATGAAGAACACCTGGGACTGGAACCTGGAGGAGGACATGTAGCCCATCTATAACGTGTAAGTGGAGTACGGTAATTGTGAACGGTAGCGCTGTGAATATATGTAGACTAGTCGTGCAAAAATTTATCACATGAATTGGAGATGAACTTGTGTGGCATACTGGCATTTGTCCTTTAGAATTTATTACTAGTAAATGTGTTATGTGTACGTGCAACTTGTGTGGTTGTTGCACGGGCTCCAACACGCTCTTTGAGAAAAAAGGTGGCACAGCTTTGGATATACGTGACGTGGCGGCATCATACAGTAGCATCGTTCGCTATAGTTGTAGTACACTCCTACTAGGACGACAACTCCTATAAAACCTTGCGCTTGGCTCTTTGCCTCTTCGGGAGGTTCAACAGTTCGTACTCGTGTGAACCTTGCACTTGGCTCTTCGCCTCTTCGGAAGGTCCAACAATGATGATACTACAGTACAATATGCTTCTGGCAATCTGACACCGATTGAACTGCTGCACGTCCACCGGGAGGGCGTGGGCGAGCGAGAGGGAGAGGGAGAGGGCGCTGTAGTCAAAACCCTCTCCTCGTCCTGCAAACTACGCGCGCATGGGCAAGGGAGAGGCGTAGTAAGCAAGCTTCTCCTCGTTCGGCGAGTTGACGGGACACATCAAAGCAGTACTGGTACTAGTAGTAGTAGTCCATACTGTGTCCTTTCCGATTAATATGGCTTAATTTGAAATGAGAAAAATACACTGGTGGTCAACGTATGTAACAATACGCTCTTTACGGTCACTACATATAGTTTTGCGGCGATTATACGATCACTAGCTCATCGTAGAGCACCGTATTGCACCCTACTGACTGGCCACATAGTCGACGTGGCACTTTTTTGACGGGTTAAATTGTCACCTGGTTTCTGGGTCCCACCTGTCAGTTGGCAGAGCAAAGAAATCAGTTAAACAAAACTTTACGCAGGCGCGACACAAGTCCAACCCTTGCGCGCAAACCGCCCTGGCTGTGTATGTGAGTGCATGCACGTGTCCTCCCTCGGTCTTCCAACAAAGAGTGTACATCGGCTATAAAACAAAGAGTTTAGTACATGATGTACATCTACACTTCCAATGCATTTAGCCTTTAATCTAAATCGATATTGATTGACTAATGCACCAACTTGTGCTGTAGGTATAGGCTACATGTCTATCCTTAATTACAGCATGCAACGGCCTTCATTTAATCTTCTTATCTCAATGGTCGCATGCACACATAAGTCTGCTACTTTTGGGCGTTAATTATGCCCTGGTCAATGTGTAAATCTCTAAATGTATAGTCTTTCACGGACGTAGGGAGTAGGTTGAGCACTTGAGCGTGAGCGTGTGTGTTGCGTCGTGTGCTGTGTGCCGCATGGGTGCGTGAGTGTTGCGCGCGTCCATGTGTACATGTGAGTGTTGCATGTTGCATGCATGCATGCATGGGGCTTACTACCTCCCATTGACATGTTCATATTTCAAGCTTCCTCTGTTCCCTCCATATGGTGATACTCCCTCTGTTCCCAAATAGTACGGAGTAAAAGCCTCCCTCTGTTCCCAAATACGGAGTATTTGTCTTTCTACAGATTTCAACAAGTGACTAGGTATGGAGCAAAATGAGTGAAGTGAGCGTAGAGGCATAGGGATACTGTAGAAAGGAAGTCCTCGCGATCCATTATTCCCCATCTCGGTCAAAGAGAACTATTCAACTAGTCTTCGCAGTGAAGTGACAATACACGCTGCAGCAGATGGGACACATAATTAATAAGCTGAACCAGCGTGTTGGTGTTACTAAATCAGCCTTACCCAGTACTGCCATCATGTTTTCCAGTAGAGCACGCTTCCGCAAATACGCCTACGCACCTCTGTCCTCCATTAACTGACATATGGGCCCTGTTGTGGTAGACCCACATGTCATCGGTGTAACTATTTACACTCCGAAGGACGGTATATCCTGGTAGTAATACTAGCAGAATTGAGATTGAATGCACTTTCTTCCCCGTCTTCCACTCCTTTTCCTCCTCTCTTCTTCTTCCTCCTCTCTTCCCCATCGCCGGCCACACACCATTTACCCCCGCTCACTGCTCGCCCGCCCGCACCATCTTCCTTAGTAGCTCGCGCGTACCATATCCCCCCGCTCACTGCTCGGCCACACGAGGAGAAGCTTCTTCGCTCGCCCGCCCGAATCCACTTCCCCGTTGGCTCGCAGGCACCGAAAACCCCAATGGCAGAACCGACTGACACGCAGAGCCGCGATTGGAATTCCCTTCCCGATGTTCTCTTGGAGCAGATCTGTAGTCGTATGGACCTACTCAGCACCGTCCGTCTGGCCGCATGCTCGGTGTCTTTGTACCATCTACTCGTCTGCAACCGGCCGGCTCTTTTCAAGACACCCTGCTTGTTGATGCTGATCCTCGCAGGTGGCCCAGACACCGACTTGACGATCCTACGGAGGTTGCCGTGGTTCCCCTCGACATGCTACCACTACCCGTCCACCTATCCTTCATGCGCGGCCACTACTGGGCGGGCATGAAGGCCAACTGGATCGTCCTCATCCACCACACCGGTAGTCCGTGGCGTCTCGTGGATATCTACACCCAGCGAGAGATCACCCTTCCATCGTTGGATACAGCCGCCATCGAGCCTCGCGGCCCGCCGGACACTCCTGCCTACTACGCACGAGACGCGTCAAGCTTTTGGCTCGACCTCTGTTTGCAGAAAGTAGTAATCTGTGAAGTGCCCACACCATCAGAAGACTACATGGATTACAAGCTCATTGCCTTGTTCAACATGGATTAGTCTATCTGGAATCCGGTCGCCATTCATGGTTATGGCTCATCATCAATCCTGTTGAGGCAACATTTCTGTCTGATGCTATAGTGCACGATGGCATCGTTTACGCGGTCGGCGCACAGATTGGCTGCCTATACTGGTGGAATCTATCGTCGTGTAATTGTTCTATCTAATCTCATCTTTACCTTATGAATACGACTGCCTGTTCATTTGTTACAAATTTAGAATGCATAGCATGTCTATAACCACATCATTGCTATATGTTCCTCTCATTTCCTAGATTTTTATGACCACACATGTTATTGTTAGAGTTGATATGAGAACAATTGGCATCTAATGATTGTTAGAATACATATTATGAGCATAACATCATGATTGCTATATGTTACTCTCATTTACAAGATTTTTATAACAACGCATGTTATTGCTTAGAGTTGATATGAGAACAGTAGTAGTAAGTGCTATGGTAGAATATGAGTAGGCGTTGTCATAGCTGCTTTCCTCTCATTGTTACATGATGTTTGAACCATGACATATTGCTAGAATATGAAAGCCATTGGCTTATTTTTTTTAACTTGGGGTATGATTATGACCACAGCATTGCAATTCTCTGTCTATGATAAGTGTCACTGTTATAATTATCTTAATTCCACACATACTCTGAACATGATTGTTTATTTTTGTCCTTTTGGTCTCCAATTTGAATTGTTGCAGCAGACGCAAATGCGCTGGCCTTCATGATTCCAGGACCTAGAATCATACCATTTGATGCTCATTCGCACGTACCAAATTGACCAAACCATTACATCAAACCACATGCAGTACAATGCGTGGGGCGTTCGTGACATTGATGGCTATGGCTACTTCGTGTTCGAGAAAGATCCCAGCTCCGTTGGGCCAGGCGTATTCAACTGGAGGCGGGTTTACAGCCTTGGCAACCACTCCTTGTTCCTCGGGCTCAATTATCCGATCATCCAACCAATCATCGATCATATCATCGGCGATGATTATTGTGCTATGCAACTTCCATTCGTGAGGGGGGCTGTGTTTACACATCATACCATGGGTTTCATGAATCACCATATCCAGAGATTCATCGACACAGCTTGTTTCCAGATAATCTTCAGTGTGTGAAAGGCATCAAGCTTCCATGCGATGGATGGCTTTTGCAAACCCGACATGCGGTGATGTGGTTCATGCCAACAGCAAATATGCACAACTTGATTCGTGCTGACATCTAGACTGAGCCATGTATTCTGCTGCTGTAGCACGACCCTCTTTTGTTGGATATTATGTACTATTGTAAGTTTGAAGCACTACTCTGGTTTGAAGGATAGATACCGTCCTGGGATCAAGTGCATCCTAACTCACCTGCGTAGGATGTACTGATAATGATGATGGAGATGTTGTGCAGAAGCCATATATATATATAAATATGTATATATATCAGTTAGGCTTCAAGTGCGTACTTGTTACTTAAACCTATGTATAAATTGTGACACTAAATACGACTAGTAAGTAGTACAGTAGCAGTACTAGTATACGTCGGTCAAATTATTCATCATGTCCACACATTGAATTGACGTGACAACACGCTGCGCGTGAGGTGACACAAGAATCCCGGTGGCGTGTTCGGGTATTCTGGACTTCAGATTTGGAGTACCACTTATCTGTCGAAATCTTTCATCATTCACTTAAAACAGTCGATTGATAATACATTGAGTACCATATAACTGGAATTACCGATGCAAGTCGAAGAAGGATTGGCCGGTGCTGTCGGCTGGCGTCAAGTTCGATCCCACGGATCAGGAGCTGATCGAGCACCTTGAGGCCAAAGTGAGTGCTGACAGCGCGAGATTTCAGTCTCTCATCGATTTGTTCATACCAACCATCGACAGCGAGCACGGCATGTGCTACACCCAACCTGAGAAACTTCCAGGTAAGACACCGATCGGCCGTCTACTTGCACAAACATATTCCTTTGTTTATAGCTCTATTTTTCTTTTTATACAAAGACCTGGTGAAGCAATTACAATTTGACAGTTAATAAAAAGTGAAACAAGTGACTGCAACATGCCAAAGATGTTATGAAAATGCCAACTAGGTACACTAAAACCTGTATTCCACAATACTGCAGGTATCACACTGAGTGGCCTAAGGAAGCATTTCTTCCAACGCAATTCCAGGGCGTTCAAAAGGGGCACGTGGATGCGTCGCAAGATACAGTCGGAGTGCGGCATGCACGCGATGTGGCACAAGACCGGCAATACCTTGCCGGTGATGGTCAACGGCCGGCAAGACGGGCAGCAAAAAAGGTTCTGGTGCTGCACACCAACAAGAACTTCGACCAGCAGAGGACCAACTAGGTGATGCACCAGTACCACCTCGGGGACCTGGAGCAAGAGAAGGAGCGGGAGCTGGTCCTCTGCAAGATTTTCTACCAGACGAACACTAGGGCCAGGAGTAAAAAGATTATAAGTTAGTTTGGTATTGGAGTTGTACTACCTTGTCGTCCGCAAGTTGGTATTGTTGTTAACGATCTTTTGGTATGAACTTGCATTTGCTTCCAACCATCATGCCGAGGGTCGACGTGGATATAAAGCTGAATCATTTGTTTCGAAACGAATTTTCAGGCACTTGATTTTTATTTGATGGGTAGCATAAGCACCCGCCGTTCGAATTCCCAGTTCTCCAATTTTTTCGAAACAAGTGCATGCACTTATTATCACGATAAAAAAACAATATCCGTGCTGCATCCTAGTTATCAGTCTGTACTTGCAGAATTCCCTCGTTTATTGAGCACGTATATTGTTTTTTCAGGTCGAGCAAGTTTCAACTGGGCTGTAGACTGCCCAGGGTTGGTTTTGTTTTTAACAGGCCCAGCCCATGACGACAACGGGGCACAAAGATCCAGCAGGTATCTACTGGCCTTTGGCCCGCTAGCGTTAGTTATATTTTGTCTTACAACATCTGCAGGCAGTTTTTTTACTGAATCAAACACACAGCCCAGTTCTATTTTCCTCTTGAAACGCATGTCCTACATCCGTTTTCTAATCTCTACCTATAGTTTTACTAGTTCATATACACGTATCATTATATTGAAAACACATAAAATTCCCTTTTCATATTTACATCCTTATTTTTGTTGTTTTTTCCCACCCAGCGCTGATTTTTTTACCACTGGTTTTCCATTAAACCAACTCCATTGTCCCACGTCATATTTGCTTACAAAAACAAAACGATTTTTTTGGAAAATCAATAAGTTCTTAAAAAATGTTTATCATTTCGGGATTACAACAGTTCAGACTCCACCGAAATATGCAAAATAAGGTTGAACTTTTTGACCGTGGTCCTGGGCAGAAAATGGGTTGTAATAAATTACTTAAGAATTAGCAAATGGGCTACAAATTATAAAAAATAGCAAATGGGCTTTATGTTGTCTGCCACAGATTTGGAGGCTGACTTGTGGGCCTACTAAGTGCATGCGTACACAAGGTTTCTCAAAAAAGAAACTTAGTCAACAATCGACTCTACCAGCGTCAGACCGTTAGATGTCAATCTAACGGCAATCGTGCTTCTTCAGTCTCTGATCTTCCTGCCCCAGCCGCCCAAACCAGCGCTGTCGGAACCGCCTGCTCCCTCCTCCCGTGGCCGGCAGTGCTGCTGGACAGGCCTCACAGCCCCATCATACTCGCATCCCTGCCTGTCTATCCCTCTACTCACCCACACCTCCAGTTATTTTCCGGCGACGGCAGCCGAACCAGTCAACCCTCGTACTCTCCACCGCGTGGGCAGCCACTGACGTGTCTTCCCTGGCTCCGTGTTGTTCCCTTCGTAGGCCTCACCATCGTCCACCGCCCTGGTGCTCTCGAAGCGGCGTGGTCAACGATGTCCATCCAACGGCCGTAGTGCTTCTTCAACCTCTCGTCTTCTTGCCCCAGCCGCCCAAAGCAGCGTCGGTCGTGCCGCATGCTCCTGCCTCCCGTGGCCGGCTGTGTTGCCGCGGAGGCCGCACCATCCCCATACTACTCCCACCGCTGGCCAGGCCATCCCCCCACTCACCCACTCCCCCTGTTATTCTGCGGCGACGGCAGCCTCACATCGCAGCCGAACCAGTGAACCCTCGTACTCCTCTCCGCGTGGGCATCCACTGCCGTGTCTTCCCCGGCTCCGCGTCGTCCCCTTCCTAGGCCTCGCCGTCGTCCACCGCCGTGGTGCTCCCGGTGCGGCGTGGTCAATGTGGCCAACGACCGACTTCCATCGGAAGAGTACTATACGTGGAGAGGCTGACAGCTGGGTCCACGGCAGCCGCAAGGAAGTGCCTCCTTATTACGCGCAAAATAATTATTCCTCCACCTCACAGCAGGGACCCACCGGACGGGCCACCAGTATTTCGCGGAAAAAACATTTCCCCCCTGACTGCTGGGATCCACCGGACGGGCCACCGTATTTCGTGAAAAAAACGTTTGCCCCTGACTGCTGGGACCCACCGGACGGACCACCGTATTTCGTGAAAAAACGTTCCCCCCGCTGTCAGCTCGGACCCATCGGAAGTGCCTCCTTATTACGCACAGAAAAATGAATACTCCCCCTGCTAGCTGGGACCCACCATGGTGGGAGGCTGACTTGTGGGCCGACTAAGTTGACGGGGACGGAGGGCTTTCTCAACTTAGTCAATATGAACGATTCTAGCTCCAGTGACCGTACGATGTCCATCCAACAGCCGTAGTACTTCTTCAACCTCTGGTCTTCTTGCTCCAGCCGCCCAAAGCAGTGTCGGTCGTGTCGCATGCTCCTGCCTCCCGTGGCCGGCTGTGCTGCCGCGAAGGCCTCACCGCCCCCTACTATTCCCACCGCTGGCCAGGCCCTGCGGCGGCGGCAGCCTCACACCGCAGCCGAACAAGTGAACCCTCGTACTCCTCTCCGCGCGGGCTTGCACTGCCGCGTCTTCCCCGGCTCCGCGTCGTCCCCTTCCTAGGCCTCGCCGTCGTCCACCGCCGTGGTGCTCTCCGCGCGGCGTGGTCAAGGAACGACTTCCATCAGACGAGTACTGTACGTGGAGAGGCTGACAGCTGGGTCCACGGCAGCAACCCAGTTTTTTTGTGATTTGCCAAGTAAGTCGCTTTGTGAGGCTTGTTGGGCTGCAAATCTTTCAAGACGAGGAGAGCTTTCATTCGGCTGGCCGAGAAAATGGCCCATCAGTAATGAGAAATGGGCTGTACATTTTTAAAACACATCAAACCTGCAATTAGTTCTAAATATCTTTTTCTTCATTTTGAGATTTTAAATTACATTAATTTTTATGTGTGGAGAATTTGTTGGATTTTATATTGATATACATTTATTTTTTAAATCAGTTTGAATGTGAGTCGAAATTTTGGGATTAAAAACAGTTCGGACCACACCGAAATATGCAAAATTTCGTATAATTTTTAACCGTGGCCACAATATGGGTTGTAATGCTAACAAAAATAATATGGGCTCCAAAGAAAACCTTAATAATTAGCAAATGGGCTGTAAATTATTAGAAATAATGGCAGATGGGCTGTATGCTGCTTTCCATAGATTTGAGGCTTTCCTAAAAAAAGGTTGACGCACAAGCAGTGACTGTTCGATGGCCATCCAACGGCCGTCGTGCTTCTTCAATCTCTGCTCTTCCTGCTCCAGCCGCTCAAACAAACGCCGGCGGGACTGCCTGCTCCCTCCTCCCCGCGGCCGGCTCTGCTGCCGCGCAGGCCTCACCGCCCCACCGTACTCCCATCGCTGGCCTAGCCATCCCTCTACTCACCCACACCTACTGTTATTCTCCGGCGACGGTAGACGAACCAGTAAACCCTCGTACAGTCGTACTCCCCTCCGCGTGGGAAACAACTGCCGAGTCTTCCCTGCCTTCGTGTCGTTCCCTTCCTAGGCCTCGCCGTCGTCCACCGCCCTGGTGCTCTCGGCGCGGCCTGGTCAACGTGGTCAACGACCGACATGCATCTGAAGTGGACTGTACGTGGAGAGGCCGACAGCTGGCTCCACGGCTGCACGCAAGGAAATGCATCCTTATTACGCGCAAAATAATGATTCCTCCACCTGACATCAGGGACCCACCGAAAGGGCCTCTGTATTTTGCGAAAAAACGTTACCGCCGCTGACAGCATGGACCCAACAGCTATATCTTCGCACGCAAGGAAGTGCCTCCTTATTACGCACAAAAAAATGAATACTCCCCCTGTTAGCTGGGACCCAGTATAGTGGCAGGCTGACTTGTGGGCCTACTAAGTTGACGGGGACGGAGGGCTTTGTCAACTTAGTCAATATGCATGATTCTAGCTCCAGTGACCGTATGATGCCCATCCAACGGCCGTAGTGCTTCTTCAACCTCTGGTCTTCTTGCTCCAGCCGCCCAAACCAGCGTCGGTCGTGCCTCGTGCTCCTGCCTCCCGTGGCCGGCTGCGATGCGGCGGAGGCCTCACCGCCCCCTACTACTCCCACCGCTGGCCAGGCCATCCCTCTACTCACCCACACCCCCTGTTATTCTGCGGCGACGGCAGCTTCACACCGCAGCGAACCAGTGAACCCTCGTACTCCTCTACGCGTGGGCATCCACTGCCGCGTCTTCCCCGGCTCTGCGTCGTCCCCTTCCTAGGCCTCGCCGTCGTCCACCGCCTTGATGCTCTCGGCGCGGCGTGGTCAACGTGGTCAAGGAACAGCTTCCATCGGACGTGGACTGTATGTGGAGATGCTGACAACTGGGTCCACGGCCGCAGCAAGGAAGTGCCTCCTTATTACATGCAAAATAATTTTTCCTCCACCTGACAGCGGGGACCCACCGGACGGGCCACCGTATTTCATGAAAAAAAACGTTTGCCCCCTGACTACTGGGACCCACCAGCTACACCTTCGTACGCAAGGAAGTGCGTTCGGGCAAAAAAACCAAACGATTCGCCCCCCTGACTGCTGGGACCCACCAGCTACATCTTCCCACGCAAGGAAGTGCCTGACAGTCGGGACCCACCTGGTCGAAGCGTACGTAGCGTTGTCATTCTGGTCACGAACATGTACGTACATATATACTGGTGGATGTAGAGGCGCGCACGTGTCGTAGTAGAGGCGCGTACATGTCGTAGTAGAGGCGCGCACGTAGCATGTACATGTACGTACAGCGGCCAGGGTGCAAGAAATAAAATACGGCCACGTATGTGTACATACGGGCGGGGTCTCGAACGCCTACTCGCGCATACGTACGGCCAGGGCTCGTGTACATGGCTGGGTCGGAACGGAGAAACAGCGTCGTCGTCGTGTTCATGGGGAGGCAACGGAATGCGTCGTGTTCATGGGGAGGCAACGGAATGCGTCGTGTTCATGGGGAGGCAACGGAATGCGTCGTGTTCATGAGGAGGCAACGGAATGCGTCGTGTTCATCGGGAGGCAACGGAATGCGTCGTGTTCATCGGGAGGCAACGGAACGCGTGGGAGCCAACCGGCTGGGTCGGAACGGAATGTGTGGTCGTGTTCATCGGGAGGGCTTGGACGGAACAGGCGATGGAAACGAGGCCTGGCGTACCGCAGAACGGAGGAAACAGACCTCCTACGGTCGAAACGGGGGTCCTGTTGATCGGGAGGGGTGTGGCGTACCGCAAAACGGAGGAAACGGACCTCCTACGGTCGAAACGGGGGTCCTGTTGATCGGGGGGTGTGGCGTACCGCAAAACGGATGAAACGGACCTCCTACGGTCGAAACGGGGGTCCTGTTCATCGGGAGGGGTGTGGCGTACCGCAAAATGGGACTCCACGGGATATTGTTCATCTCCACCGTCGACCTCCTCCAGCCTCCACGGGCTACCGTCGACCTCCTCCAGCCTCCACGGGCTCCTGTTCATCCAGCCTCCACCGCGCGCTACTCCACCGGCTACTGTTCAACCACCCCTCCACCGTCTACTGTTCATCCAGCCTTCACACCACGGGGTCCTGTTCAACCACCCCTCCACGGGCACCCCTCCACCGTCTACTGTTCATCCAGCCCTCCACACCACGGGGTCCTGTTCAACCACCCCTCCACGGGCACTCCTCCACCGTCTACTGTTCATCCAGCCCTCCACCACACCATGGGGTCATGTTCATCCAGAGGCAACGCCACCACTCACTGTTCATCCAAACCCCCCCGCAACGCTCACTGTTCATCCCAGAGGCAGCATCGATCCGCTTCAGTTAGCAGCAGTGGCGAAGGAATCGCTCGATCGGGTTCAGTTAACAGCCATCGATCGATCGCTCGGGTTCAGTAACGCGTAGCCTGTAGTGCAATCGCTCGGGTTCAGTTAGAGCCCAACGCCTCGCTCGGGTTCAGTTAAAGCCAACGCCTCGCACACACGCGCGTACGTGTACGAGAGAAACGCGCATCGCTCGGCCCCCGACCTCCCACCGTAACCGGGAACTCCCCAAAATTTTCCTCGCCCTCGCTTCTACCATGGTTTTTTCCGTCATGGACGGCCCAAAGAATGTCATGCAGCTGCGTCTCCGACCCGCCCAGGACGAAAAGCCCATTTTCTGTCATGATTTTTTGTCATAGAAGTAGGAGCCCACCACATCTATGATGATACCGAGTTTTGTCACAATTATCGTCATAGAAGTGTCATATGTATGACAGAAAAAAATTTGTTCGGCCCAAAATGTCACGGATGTGTCTTTTTTTTGTACTAGTACTATAGCCGATGGACCTTCTCGCGTAAGCCATAGGCGTACTAAACACCGACAGGCTCCAGGATATTTTGTGCTGCATCTCACACGGTTGCTGATAATCAACTATGTGCGATCTACTTGATTTTTCATCTTGATTTGAATTACATAATGCGGTCACAGCGGCAATGGACGGTGTTAGAATTGCTAGAACTTTTATTTGGAGTGAACATGCAACTATATGTGTGTCGTAAAAGAATTGGAACTATTTAGGGTTCGTTTGAACATTTTATACATTAAATTGGTTTTCTATCCATTTCAGGTGCACAATTCAAAATTAAACTACATGCACATGCTCCAGTGCATATAAATTGGTTGAAAAATCGAATATGTGCCCTTGGGTGCATGCTTAGGTCCCATGCAAGAAATGGGAATGAATTTCAAACACCAGGGCACCGTTGATTGCCGGCAAAACATTGAGATGCCTGGTTTTTAAATTCTAGTAAATCCAAAACTCATCTGAAATTCATGAAATTTGGCATGCTATCATGGAGCGGCATCAACATGCCGTGGTAAAAATTTTGTCCCATTTGGGGCAGGTTTGGGTATATGCTTCTCACAAACAGGAGCTTCTCACAACAAGAATGATGGTTTCGGTAGGGAACGTCCCACCTTTGGGGACGAAATGATATCCATTGCATCTTATTGCTTTCAAATTTTTTCTCGTGTCAACATAGAACAACAGGGGTGTTGTGTGAATTTTTGTGATTTTTCGGGGTTCATTTGGACATTTTTATGCATTAACTGAGTTTTCAATGCATTTATGTGCATAATTAAAAATTGGACTGCATGCACATGCTCCGGTGCATATAAATTGGTTGAAAAATCAAATTTGCGTCATTGGGTGCATGCTTAGGTCCCATGCAAGAAATGGGAATGAATTTCAAACACCAGGGCACCGTTGATTGCCGGCAAAACATTGAGATGCCTGGTTTTTAAATTCTAGTAAATCCAAAACTCGTCTGAAATTCATGAAACTTGGCATGCTATCATGGAGGAGCATCAACATGCCGTGGTAAAATTTTTGTCCATTTTGGGGCAGGTTTGGATATATGCTTCTCACAACAAGCATGATGGTTTTCGGTAGGGAACGTCCCACCTTTGGGGACAAAATGATATCCATTGCCTCTGATTGCTTTCAAATGTTTTCTCGTGTCAACATAGAACAACAGGAGTGTTGTGCGAATTTTTGTGATTTTTCGGGGTTCGTTTCGACATTTTTATGCATTAACTGAGTTTTCAATGCATTTATGTGCATAATTAAAAATTGAACTATATGCACATGCTCCGGTGCATATAAATTGGTTGAAAAATCAAATCTGTGTCCTTGGGTGCATGCTTAGATCCCATGCAAGAAATGGGAATGAATTTCAAACACCAGGGCACCGTTCATTGCCGGGAAAACATTGAGATGCCTGGTTTTTAAATTCTAGTAAATCCAAAACTCGTCAGAAATTCATGAAACTTGGCATGCTATCATGGAGCGGCATCAACATGCCGTGGTAAAAAATTTGTCCCATTTAGGGCAGGTTTGGGTATATGCTTCACAATAACCGGAGCGTCTCACAATAAACATGATGGTTTTCGGTAGGGAACGTCCCACCTTTGGGGACGAAACGATATCCATTGCCTCTTATTGCTTTCAAATATTTTCTCGTGTCAACATAGAACAACAGGAGTTTTGTGTGAATTTTTGTGATTTTTCGGGGTTCAGTTCGACATTTTTATGCATTAACTGAGTTTTCAATGCATTTATGTGCATAATTAAAAATTGAACTACATGCACATGCTCCGATGCAGATAAATTGGTTGAAAAATCAAATCTGTTTCCTTGGGTGCATGCTTAGGTCCCATGGAATAAATGAGAATTAATTTCAAACACCAGGGCACCGTTCATTGCCGGCAAAACATTGAGATGCCTGGTTTCCAAATTCTAGTAAATCCAAAACTCGTCTGAAATTCATGAAACTTGGCATGCTATCATGCAGCGGCATCAACATGCCGTGGTAAAAAATTTGTCCCATTTGGGGGAGGTTTGGGTATATGCTTCTGACAAACCGGAGCTTCTCACAACAAGCATGATGGTTTTCGGTAGGGAACGTCCCACCTTTGGGGACGAAACGATATCCATTGCCTCTTATTGCTTTCAAATTTTTTCTCGTGTCAACATAGAACAACAGGAGTGTTGTGTGAATTTTTGTGATTTTTCGGGGTTCGTTTGGACATTTTTATGCATTAACTGAGTTTTCAATGCATTTATGTGCATAATTCAAATTTGAACTATATGCAAATGCTCCGGTGAATATAAATTGGTTGAAAAATTAAATATGTGTCCTTGGGTGCATGCTTAGGTCCCATGCAAGAAATGGGAATGAATTTCAAACACCAGGGCACCGTTCATTGCCGGGAAAACATTGAGATGCCTGGTTTTTAAATTCTAGTAAATCCAAAACTCGTCAGAAATTCATGAAACTTGGCATGCTATCATGGAGCGGCATCAACATGCCGTGGTAAAAAATTTGTCCCATTTGGGGCAGGTTTGGGTATATACTTCACACAAACCGGAGCTTCTCACAACAAGCATGATGGTTTTCGGTAGGGAACGTCCCACCTTTGGGGACGAAACGATATCCATTGCCTCTTATTGCTTTCAAATGTTTTTTCGTGTCAAAATAGAACAACAGGAGTTTTGTGTGATTTTTTGTGATTTTTCGGGGTTCAGTTCGACATTTTTATGCATTAACTGTGTTTTCAATGCATTTATGTACATAATTCAAAATTGAACTACATGCACATGCTCCGGTGCAGATAAATTGGTTGAAAAATCAAATCTGTGTCCTTGGGTGCATGCTTAGGTCCCATGCAAGAAATGAGAATGAATCTCAAACACCGGGGCACCGTTCATTGCTGGCAAAACATTGAGATGCCTGGTTTTTAAATTCTAGTAAATCCAAAACTCGTCTGAAATTCATGAAACTTGGCATGCTATCATGGAGCGGCATCAACATGCCATGGTCAAAATTTTGTCCCATTTGGGGCAGATTCTCGAGTTTGCCAGTCGAGTTACTCGCAGCAAGATTATAAGTTTTGCAAAGTTCAGTGGAGCCACCATACCGAGGAGATAGCCACTTGGGAACGAGAGGATGATCTACGCAAAGACCACCCACACCTATTTTCTAGCCAACCCGAATCTCGATGACGAGATTCATCTTAAGGGCGGTAGTTTTGTAACATCCCAAATTTTCAATTTGGAATGTTATACTTAGGTCATCCATGCATATCATATTTTATTGCATTCCGTTTTGCGATCCTCGAAATTCTAAGCAACTCAAGGACCCACGGAGAGAGTTGGGGATTTCATGTTCTTCATATTTGAATTTCATCAAATATTGAAACAAGGATCATTTTGGTTTTAATTAATTTTTCTCTCCGAAAATATTTCATATTAAAATATATGAGAGGAGATAATATGACTTCTCCAAAATAATTGAAATATTGGAGGAAAAATATTAAAATCAAATAAGTAATTTATCTGTATTTTATTGCAATTTTATTTGAATTAAAAATATGCATTTTTCAAAATTGCATTTTAGGGCCAAGAAAATGTTCATCTTGTTCTAAATATTCCATTTAGACGGTGAAAATTTGTTTTGGTATTTTTAGATTTTTATTTATTTTTTTCTAGGATTTTTCCTGCGAAATCCGTTTAAAAAAAGAGTTCGACCGACCAACGGAACCGACCCGGACTCCCCAGGCTGGCCCCCTTTATAAGGCGCCCGAGCCGCCCCCACAGCCCACCCCGAGCCGCCAGCCTCCCGAACCCTAGCGCCGCCGCCGCCGCGCCGCCTCGCAAGCCGCCGGAGCCGGCCCGCCATTCGCCGGAGTTAGCCGCCGCCGCCGCCGTTTTTTTCATCGGTTTATTTCGGTAAACCCTAGAACTAGATCCGTTTTTTTTAGTTTCCGGTTTAATTCATTAGATCGGTTTTCCGTCGGTTTATTTATTTTGCGGACGTTCGTCCGTACGTTCATTTTAACGAACGCCGTTCATCCGTTAGTCGCACACAGCGAACGTTCGTTCGTTAGCCTGTTCGTCAGTTTTTCTTTTTCCAGGGTTTTTCCGCGATTATTTTCGATTTCGATTTCTGCCCTGATCTTCGATCTAGTATAAATTTTCGCTCGTTTATCCAAATTAGGTGAAACAAGCGCCTAGATCTTCGTCTCGAAACCCTCTTCCTGTTTAACCAACTTGAACAAGATTTTGGTACTGTAAAATTTGACTTTAGTCTAGATTATTAAACGGATCTTGTTTCTTTTGCAGTTTGAGTTTCGTTGCTCCGTTTGATTTGATTCTTTTTGCAAATCGGAGTTCTTTAGTTGAACTTTCTGGTTAGATCTTCGTATTTGAGGTTTACCCATGCATCTTTGCTTGATTGCTTATGTATGCTATTGTTTGTTTGCGATAGAATTCCCGGAGTGCGAAGCGTGCTACTACGAGTCTCTAGGTTTTGCGGATCGTCAGCCAGGCAAGTAACACATTGATAATACACTTTATTACCTAGTTTTTATGCATTAGTTTCAACCCTCACACATTGCATGAGTAGGATCTCTTAACATGTGGGTTTGGGAAGTAGATGATGAGGTAGAACCTATTACCTGTTTATTATCAAACCCATGGGAGTTACTTCGACGTTATGCTTATATTGCTATGATATGCTCGTAGACGTGGATTGGGTTTGTGTGAATTCATGACAGATGTGAGTTGTTAATTAATGGTTCAACTTAAGGTGGAAAATTTAATACAGATCTGGGTGGATTGCTTGTGGGCACCTGGAGAATCCAGTGTTGTCCTAGGATATCCTGGAGTACCCGTGTGATCATCCTACGGTCCGCTACCCAGGCTCAAAGGGATCATAAAATTATTCATGCTAGAAACTTCCGTGTGCAGCCACAAGCCATTATGGGCTCTGGCATAGTTGAGTATGTTGCCTGACCTCTTTCAGTGGTAGGCTAGCAGATGTAGAGGGAAAGTAGGTGTAACTGTCTAACCAGAGTAAAGAGTTAATGCTTCTCAAAGACTGTGTCTCGGTCATCCGTTTCTCAAACATAACGTAGTGCGATAAATCCAACGGAGGAGATCGAGTCTTGTGGGGAAAAGTGCGCAAACCTCTGCAGAGTGTATAAACTAATCATGGTTAGCCGTGTCCCCGGTTATGGACATCTTGAGTATCTGGTACTTGAATTATTGATTTGATCTCATCACTCTTAATTAATTTGTTGGGTTGTTAATGATTATTTTAATTGGGATTGAGTTGGAGGAACCTTCTCAATGATGTTTCAACCACCATGATAGTTAAATAAAATTTATTTCTTTGTTGTAGGGAAAAATTGGCTTTTCGCAAAAACAATATAACCATAGAGCCTCCACCAGCCATATATGCATGTAGTGATAGCATTTATCTGTTCATTGCTCTACTGTGTTATATTGCCAGCATATTCCATGTGCTGACCCGTTTTTGGGCTGCAACGTATCATGTTGCAGACTTTTCAGATGACGAGTAAGGTGCCATAGGTCGTTTGTCATGCACTCAGCTATGTCGTTGGAGTTGATGGACTCACTTTATCTTCCAAGACTTCCGCTGTTATCTTATTTACATGGCCTTAAGCCATATTTAATGTAGTAAGTTCTCTTTTGAGACATTCAATGTAATAAGTGTGTGATTGCTACTCTGTTATAAATCCATTCGAGTACTCTATGTGTCAGCATTACCGATCCAGGGATGACACTGAACACAGAGATTTGACCGTTTGAGGTCGGATCGCTACAAGATGGTGTCAGAGCACACGCTGAATGTAGGACATGACCACTAAGAAAAGCCATAGGTCACTCTTCTCTATTTACTTCTGACTCCTCTCCATTTTCTACTCTTTAGGATGGCGGACTCGAGGAACAAGTTTGCACAACCGGATGAAGACACACCCTTTGGACGACACTTGAAGGAAGTCACTAGATACCTGAACATTGGAATACCAAGCTTCACCAGAACCTACACCGCCACTTGTACCAGAAGAGGAGCGCTGGATGATTCAAGTTCAAGTTCCAGGAAGGACATTCACGCCAGTCACTGAGCCCATAGAGTTTTCCTTCGATGCACCAACCTGGAGTTTAGGCAAGAGCATGGCAGCCCACATCGCCATGGGACGCATCGGCGAAGTTTATCACAAGGATCTTAAGGACACTATCTATCAGATATGCGGGCGCCGAGACGAGCAATGGGAGATGGTCAGCACCAGGAGGGGCAGATCCATTGCAGCTTTCATCCAGGAGCTAAACCAACAAATTCGACGCCAAGAGAACCAGATGTGTGCAGGCATGATAGATTTGAAGAAGGCAATGACCAGGATCACGGAGCTAGAAGAGGAACTCAAGTCTACACGCGATGGATATGAGGAGGAAATGACGATACTTGTGGAGAAGAATGATGACTTGATAAGAAAGATAGGAGTATTCCTGGGAGACCCCGCGCCAGGAGGAGAAGACGACGAACCCAAGGAAATTCGTTCTGAAGACTACATCATCATCGACGACACCGACTCTGACCTTGATGGTAGTGATGATGATTATGAAGATGCAGCTCGAGCGGATATCATGGAGTCTTCCACCGATCAAAATTTCTAGATGACCACCATATGATTAGTAGTATTCCCCCTGTATATTGTAGTAGTCCGAGCACTTTTGTAACGATAGTTCTAGACCGATTGTATGCCCTTGCTTGATTGATTGAGTGATATGATATGATTGTGTTTTGTCTCATGTGCATATGGGTAGTGCTTTCTCCTTAGACCTCTTTTCTATTCTAATCTCTCCCCTCTAAACCCATCAGATGCCTCCGAGACATGACACCGGATTTGTCTTCCCACCAGAGATCACCCAGTTGATCCAGCAGCAGAATGCCTTGATGCAGATATTAGTCCAGAACCAAGGCAACAACAACAACAACCCTCCGCCACCACCACCAGTTGACAACTTAGCCCGTTTTCTGAGGTTGCAGCCGCCGGTGTTTTCTAGTAGCACCGAGCCCATAGTTGCGGATGACTGGCTACGCAAGATTGGAAGGGAGTTGACCACCGCAGGATGCACATATGCAGAGAAGGTGCGTTTTGCCGCACATCAGTTGGATGGACCAGCAGCCTCATGGTGGGAGAATTACACAGCCACTTTCCGTATAGCCAATATCACTTGGGATCATTTTCAGCAAGCATTCCGCATAGCCCATGTCTCAACTAGAGCTATGAGCATGAAGAAGCGTGAGTTTCGCAACTTGCGCCAGGGAAATCATACTGTGTCTCAGTACATAGATGAGTTTAGCAAGCTATCTCGTTATGCCCCTGATGATGTGGCCACAAATGCCGCGAAGCAGGAAGAGTTTATGGAAGGGCTGAATGATGAGATGAGCATGCAGTTGATGGTGGCAAGGTTTAACAACTACCAGGAGTTGGTAGACAAGGCTCTTATGATTGAAGGGAAGCAGCAGCAGATTGAGAGCCGCAAGAGGAAGTATGGACAAGGAAAGTACAATTCTGGAGCTCAGCAGAAGCCTCGTTTCACCCCGAACTCAGGAGGACTTACCCATAACCATGGAGGCCATACCCACAATGGAGGAAGTTCCCATAACCACAATGGCCCCAAGAATGGGAATGGGAGTGGAGCAAGCAGTAATCAAAACCGCTCCAATCCAGCCACACCCGCCAAGAAGGACCTAAGTCACATTACTTCTTTCAAGTGCGGGAAGACTGGCCACCATGCCACTGAGTGCCCTGAAGCAAAGAATGGTAATGGCAATGGAAGCTTTGGGAAGAAGCCCAACCCTTTCAACAGGGGACAAGTGAATCACGTGAACGTGGAGGAAGTTGAAGAGCAGCCAGATGCAGTTATCGGTAAGTTTTTGGTTAAGTCATTTACTGTAATTGTTCTTTTTGATACTGGTGCATCGCATTCATACATATCAAGGGGATTTGTGGATAAGTATAAGTTGCCCACTAAAGTACTTAGGACACCTATGTTAGTAAGCTCACCAGGAGCAGAGTATATGGCAAGTCAAGGATGTTTTCAGATGCCATTGACCATTGGAAGCCATGTTTTCCCCTAAGACCTGATAATTTTGGAGTCACAAGGATTGGATGTGATACTAGGCATGGATTGGCTATCGATGTATGGGGGAAACATCGATTGCGCCAGTAAGTCGATTTTGCTCACTACCCCGGAGGGAAAAAGGATCAAGTATGTATCCAGGCATGCGCCGAGGAGGACCCAAGTAAATTCTCTCACGGGAGTTGTTCAGGAAGAAGTGCCTGTAGTGAAGGATTACCCGGATGTATTTCCAGAGGAGCTACCAGGAATGCCGCCGGATCAAGACATTAAGTTTTTGATAGAGCTATTGTCAGGCATCAGACCAATATCGAAGAGACTATACCGGATGCCCGCAAATGATCTGGAAGAGATTAAGAAGCAGATTAAGGAGTTATTGGATAAAGGTTACATTCCACGAAGTTCATCACCATGGGGAGCCCCAGTGCTCTTGGTCGAAAAGAAGGATGGGTCGTTAAGAATGGTTGTTGATTATCGTGCGTTGAATGAAGTGACGATCAAGAACAAGTACCCACAGCAGATGATCAATGACTTGTTTGACCAGCTGCAAGGAGCTAAGGTGTTTTCGAAGATCGATCTGCGATTAGGATATCACCAGCTAAAGATTAGGGAAAAGGATATACCTAAGATAGCTTTTACCACAAGGTTTGGGTTATATGAATATACGGTTATGTCATTTGGACTGACTAACGCCCCTGCCTATTTCATGAGTATGATGAACAAGGTGTTCATGGAGTTTTTGGATAAGTTTGTCGTGGTGTTCATTGATGATATCTTGGTATACTCGAAGAATGAAGAGGAACACAAGGAGCATTTGTCTTTAGTTCTAGAGAAGCTCAGGGAACATCAGTTATATGCCAAGTTCAACAAATGTGAGTTTTGGTTGAAGGAAGTTGGATTTCTTGGACATGTTATAGAAGGAGAAGGTATAGCAGTGGATCCTACCAAGGTCCAGTCAGTCACTGAGTGGTTGGCACCCACCTCAGTTGGAGAGATCCGCAGTTTTCTTGGACTCGCGGGATACTATCGGAGATTTATTGAGAATTTTTCCAAGATTGCAAAGCCTATGACGGCATTGCTGAAGAAGGACACTAAGTTCCATTGGACTGAAAAATGAGAAGCAAGTTTCCAGGAGTTGAAGAAACGTTTGACTACAGCCCCAGTGCTAATTCTGCCGGATATATGCAAGGATTTCCAAGTGTATTGCGATGCCTCTCGCTTAGGACTTGGAGGAGTACTCATGCAAGACGGAAGAGTTGTTTCGTATGCCTCACGGCAACTTCGACCGCACGAGTTGAATTATGCCACGCATGATTTGGAGCTAGCAGCTGTAGTGCATGCCCTCAAGACCTGGAGACATTTTGTTATTGGAAACCGTTGTGATGTGTACACGGATCACAAGAGTTTGAAGTACATTTTTACTCAGAAGGAGCTGAACCTCAGGCAGAGGAGATGGTTGGAACTCATAAAGGATTATGATATGAAATTGCACTATCATCCAGGAAAGGCCAATGTCGTAGCAGACGCTTCGAGCCGGAAGAGTTATGCCAATACCCTCGTGAGCGGAGGATTGCCAAAGGAGTTAGCAGAAGATCTCAGGGAGCTTCGTTTGGAGATAGTTCCTAGAGGTTTTGTTGCAGCATTGGAGGTTCAATCAATGTTATTGGGAAAGATTTGAGAAGCTCAGAAGGATGACAAAGAAATTGCCGAGATAAAGGAGAAGATGAGTGAAGGAAAATCCAAAGGTTTTCGTGAGGACGAGCACGACACCTTGTGGTTTGAGGACCGTGTATATGTGCCCAGTAATGCAGAGATCAGGAAGTTGATACTTCAGGAAGCTCATCACTCGCCATACTCGATACACCCCGGAAACACCAAGATGTGATTTGGATTTGAAGGAGCATTTCTGGTGGACTGGAATGAAGAAGGATATTGCCGAGTATGTATCCATATGTTATGTATGCCAGAGAGTGAAGGCAGAACATCAGAAGCCAGCAGGACTGCTGCAGCCTATGCCGATACCCGAATGGAAGTGGGACAAGCTTGGCATGGATTTTATCACCGGATTACCCAGGACCCGATCGGGATATGATTCTATCTGGGTAGTAGTGGATCGCTTGACCAAAGTAGCTCACTTTATCACAGTGAAGACCACTTATACCAGTGCAAAGTTGGCCAAGATATACATGACCAGGATCGTATGTCTGCACGGAGTTCCGAGGACCATCGTATCAGATAGAGGAACACAGTTTACTTCAAAGTTTTGGCATCAGCTGCACCAGACTTTGGGTACCCGACTAGAGTTCAGCACAGCCTTTCATCTGCAGACAGATGGACAGACTGAGAGACTCAATCAGATTCTGGAGGACATGTTGAGAGCTTGTGCGCTAGATTATGGATTTAGTTGGGATGACAACTTGCCCTACACGGAGTTCTCGTACAACAATAGCTACCAGGCCTGTTTGAAGATGGCACCGTTCGAAGCCCTGTATGGAAGAAGATGCCGAACACCATTGATGTGGGATGAAGTTAGAGACCACCAGTTGTTTGGACCGGATTTGATTAAGGAGTCTGAAGAAAAGGTTAAGCTGATTCGAGATAGACTGAAGGTAGCTCAGTCCCGACAGAAGAGCTATGCAGATTCAAAATGCACGGAGGTAGTCTATGAAATCAGAGACAGAGCATATCTGTGAGTGTCACCTCTGTGAGGAGTTAAACGTTTTGGAGTTAAGAGAAAGTTAGTCCCGAGATTTGTGGGACCGTACCGTGTTTTGGAACGCATGGGAGAGGTTGCCTACAAGTTGGAGTTACCCGAAGGACTATCAGGAGTACATGATGTATTTCACGGTTCCCAGTTAAAGAAGTGCCATACAGAGATGGCCGATATTCCTCTCAGAGATACAGTGCCCCTGGAAGCAATTCAGTTGGATAGTGATTTGACATATGAGGAGAAACCAGTCAAGATTCTCGAGTTTGCCCGTCGACTTACTCGCAGCAAGGTTATCAAGTTTTGCAAAGTTCAGTGGAGCCACCATACCGAGGAGGAAGCCATTTGGGAACGAGAGGATGATCTACGCAAAGACCACCCACACCTATTTTCTAGTGAACCCGAATCTCGAGGACGAGATTCATCTTAAGGGGGGTAGGTTTATAACATCCCAAATTTTCAATTTGGAATGTTATACTTAGGTCATCCATGCATATCAGATTTTATTCATTCCGTTTTGCGATCCTTGAAATTCTAAGCAACTCAAGGACCCACGGAGAGAGTTGGGCATTTCATGTTCTTCATATTTGAATTTTATCAAATATTGAAACAACGATCATTTTGGTTTTAATTAATTTTTCTCTCCAAAAATATTTCATATTAAAATATATGAGAGGAGATAATATGACTTCTCCAAAATAATTGAAGTATTGGAGGAAAAATATTAAAATCAAATAAATAATTTTATTTGGATTTTATTGCAATTTTATTTGAATTAGATAAATATGCGGTTTTCAAAATTGCATTTTAGGGCCAAGAAAATGTTCATCTTGTTCTAAATATTCCATTTAGACGGCGAAAATTTCTTTTGGTATTCTTAGATTTTTATTTATTTTTTATAGGATTTTTCCGGCGAAATCCGTTTTAAAAAAAAGAGTTCGAACCGACCTACGGGCCGTAACCGGCCCGGACTCCCCAGGCCGGCCCCCTTTATAAGGCGCCCGAGCCGCCCCAGCAGCCCACCCTGAGCCGCCAGCCGCTCGCGCCTCCCGAACCCTAGCGCCGCCGCCGCCCTAGCGCGCCGTCGCCGCGCCGCCTCGCAAGCCGCCGGAGCCACCCCGCCGTTCGCCGGAGTTAGCCGCCGCCGCCGCCCTAGCGCGCCGTCGCCGCGCCGCCTCGCAAGCCGCCGGAGCCACCCCGCCGTTCGCCGGAGTTAGCCGCCGCCGACGCCATTTTTTTCATCGATTCATTTCGGTAAACCCTAGATCTAGATCCGTTTTTTTAATTTCCGGTTATATTCATTAGATCGGTTTTCCGTCGGTTTATTTATTTTGCGGACGTTCGTTTTAACGAACGCCGTTCATCCGTTAGTCGCAGACAGCGAACGTTCGTTCGTTAGCCTGTTCGTCGGTTTTTCTTTTTCCAGGGTTTTTCCGTGATTATTTTCGATTTCTGCCCAGATCTTCAATCTGTATACCTTTTCGCTCGTTTATCCAAATCAGGTGAAAAAAGCGCCTAGATCTTTGTCTCGAAACCCTCTTTCTGTTTAACCAACTTGAACAAGATTTTGGTACTGTCAAATTTGACTTTAGTCCAGATTAGGAAACAGATCTTGTTTCTTTCGCAGTTTGAGTTTCGTTGCTCCGTTTGATTTGATTCTTTTTGCAAACCGGGGTTCTTCGGTTGAACTTTCTGGTTAGATCTTCTTATTTGAGGTTTACCCGTGCATCTTTGCTTGATTTCTTATGTATGCTATTGTTTGTTTGCGATAGAATTCCCGGAGTGCGAAACGTGCTACTACGAGTCTCTAGCTTTTGCGGATCCTCTAGGAGTTTTTATGCATTAGTTTCAACCCTCACACATTGCATGAGTAGGATCTCTTAACATGTGGGTTTGGGATGTAGATGATGAGGTAGAACCTATTACCTGTTTATTATCAAACCCCTAGGAGTTACTTCTACGTTATGCTTATATTGCTATGCTATGCTCGTAGACGTGGATTGGGTTTGAGTGAATTCATGACAGATGTGAGTTGTTAATTAATGGTTCAACTTAAGGTGGCAACTTTAATACACATCTGGGTGGATTGCTTGTGGGCACCTGGAGAATCCAGTGTTGTCCTAGGATATCCCGGAGTACCCGTGTGATCATCCTACGGTCCTGTAACGCCCACGATGCGGCTATATCTCCCACGTGTCGAGGCACGACTTAGAGGCATAACCGCATTGTGGTTTTGTCGCAAGAAGGGTCATCTTCACACAATCCCATGTAATGAACAAGAATGGGATAAAGAGTTGGCTTACAATCGCCACTTCACACAATACATAAATAAATCATACATCAATCAGAGTACACACATAGGTCCGACTACGGAACCAAAATAAAAGAAGACAACCCCAAATGCTAGATCCCCAATCGTCCCAACTGGGCTCCACTACTGATCATCAGGAAACTAAACATAGTAACGACCAAGGTCCTCATCGAACTCTCACTTGAGTTCGGTAGCATCACTTGCACTGGTATCATCGGCACCTGCAACTGTTTGGAAGTATATGTGAGTCACGAGGACTCAGCAATCTCACACCCGCGAGATCAAGACTATTTAAGCTTATAGGAAAGGATGGGGTAATGAGGTGGAGTTGCAGCAAGCACTAGCATATATGGTGGCTAACATACGCAAATAAGAGCGAGAAGAGGAGAAACGGAACGGTCGTCAACTAGTAATGATCAAGAAGTGATCCTAATCTCCTACTTACGTCAAACATAACCCAAAAGCCGTGTTCACTTTCCGGACTCCGCCGAGAAGAGATCGGCAAGGCTACACACACGGTTGATGTGTTTTAATTAAGTCAAGTTTCAAGTTCTCTACAGCCGGATATTAACAAATCCCCATCTGCCACATAACCGCGGGCACGGCTCTCGAAAGTTTATACCCTGCAGGGGTGTCCCAACTTAGCCCATTATAAGCTCTCACGGTCAACGAAGGATATTCCTTCTCCCGGGAAGACCCGATCAGTCTCGGAATCCTGGTTTACAAGACATTTCGACAATGGTAAAACAAGACCAGCAAAGCCGCCCGATGTGTCGACAATCCCGATAGGAGTCGCACGTACCTCGTTCTCAGGACACACCGGATGAACACTACGTACAACTAAAACCAGCCCTCCAGTTTCCCCGAGGTGGCGCTGCAAGTGGCTCTAGTTTGGACCAACACTCTGAGGAGCACTGGCCCGGGGGTAAAATAAGATGACCCTTGAGTCTGCAGAACCCAAGGGAAAAAGGCTTAGGTGGCAAATGTTAAAACCAAGGTTGGGCCTTGCTGGAGGAGTTTTATTCAAAGCGAACTGTCAAGGGGGTCCCATAAATCACCCAACCGCGTAAGGAACGCAAAATCAAGGAACATAACACCGGTATGATGAAAACTAGGGTGGCAAGAGTGGAACAAAACACCAGGCATAAGGCCGAGCCTTCCACCCTTTACCAAGTATATAGATGCATTAATTAAATAAGAGATATTGTGATATCCCAACATATCCATGTTCCAACATGGAACAAACTTCATCTTCACCTGCAACTAACAATGCTATAAGAGGGGCTGAGCAAAAGCGGTAACATAGCCAAACAACGGTTTGCTAGGAAAGGTGGGTTAGAGGCTTGACATGGTAATATGAGAGGCATGATATAACAAGTGGTAGGTAGCGCAACATAGCGATAGAGCGAACAACTAGCAAGCACAGATAGAAGTGATTCTGAGGGTATGGTCATCTTGCCTGAAATCCCGCTAGGAAGAAGAACGAGTCCATGAAGAAGACAAACGGATGTAGTCGAACGAATCCTCACAACTCCGGAACGAAACCGAAGCTAACGAGAGAAGCAACCCGGAAAGAAACAAACAACATAGTAAAATAACCATCACATAAACATGGCATGATGCACAAACAAGTATGATGCATGTCCGGTTTAAATGAGGCATGGGATGGCAAAGTGCAACAAACAATACTACAAATTAAGTGGAGCTCAATATGCAACGAGTTACGGTTAATTAGTTATGAAATAAATCATTTTAACATGGCATTTAAGAAAAATTAAACAAACACCATTTTAAACATTTTAAACAAGGATGAAAATGGCATAATGTGAAACTAGACAGAATTCTAAGCATTTTACATATTAAAATCATTTTAATCCGATGCACGGTTAATTAGTTATTAGATGCATGAACATTAGGGGTTTTTCTGTAAAACTGTAATACTCTGGATAATGGACAAAATCACAGATCTGGGAAAAAAACTACACGGGCCAAAACTGGCTGGGCGAGTGGTGTACATGAGAGTGGCTGGAGGGAGCTGCTCACCCATGGGCCAAGCCCAGTCTGTGGAGGGGAAGGCCGGCCTTGGTGGTGCTGGGCTTGGGACTGGGGCGGAGCGGGCAGACGCAGAGGAAGCCAACGCGCGTTGAAAGAGCGGTCAACGGTGCAGAACGAGGCATCATCCTCCTCTGCTCGATGCAGAGGCTGGATAGGCGCGACGCGATGGGACGGGCGCGGGGGAGCTCTCCGGCGAGGCCGCAGCTTGGGGAGGCGGAGAGGAAGGTCGGCGAGAGGCGCATGCGTCAGTTGCAACGACGACGCTGATGAGGCAGGGGAGGTCGACGCGGTCGTGCGTGGCTGCTGGAGCTCCTCAAGCAGAGAAGAAGCCGGCGCTGGCTGGGTCGTCGGGGACCTCGTCGGCGGCACGAACAGGAGGGGAAGGCCTAGGATCCAAGGCGGAGGACGCGCGGGCTCGTCTGGTTCCTGTCCCTGGCGAAGAGAGACAGAGAGAGGTGAGACAGAGGGAGGGGGAGGGAAAGGAAGAGTGGGCGCGAGGGAGGCCCGGCGGCGTGACCTGGAGGTGCTGGTGATCGTCGGTGGGGAGGCGAGGCGGTGGGGGTCGCGAGGAAGACGGCGGAGCTCTGGATCGGGAGGAGCTCGGGGTTGGGAGCGCCGGTCGATGGGCGGCTCGGCTGCAAGGGGATCCAGGGGAGCGAGGCCTGGTGCCCGAGCGGCTGCTGCGAGGATTCAAGGAGAAGGTGGATTCTACGGGTGGATCTGGAGGCTGGCTCGCGATTAGGGGCGCGCGGAAAACGAGGAGGAGACCAGGTGGAGGTTTTTGCGACGGCGGGGAGGAAATGATTGATGGGACGGCTAGTCTAGGGTTAGGCAGTATATATAGCAAGGATTTATGGTTAGGGGCTAATCGGACCCTCCGATTAAAATCAAACGGTCGAGATAAATAGGTTGGAGAGTCCAACGAAGAAAACGGTGATGTTTTATAGATGTTTGGGGATGATCCGGACCCAACGGTGATGACTGAGCGGGTCGGGTTCGGGACAGGTTTCGGACGCGCGCGAGAAGGGGTTTTGTGCATTGTGCAGAGAGGCTCAACCGGCCGGACAACAAAAGAATGGTTGGTCTCGAAAGGGACAACGGAGGCAACAGGGAGAAGCGGGAACTACGAACGGACCACGAGTTTAAGAAAACATGCGGATGCAATGCGTATGATGCGATGATGAATGCAACAAACAAATAAAACACACAACGATAACGAAAAACAAGGACGGCATCTGGAGCGTCGGTCTTGGGGCGTTACAACACTCCACCACTACAAGAGGATCTCGTCCCGAGATCTAGGATGGCACCGGAGAGAAACGGAATAGGAAGAGGTAAACGAATTGCTTCTTGACAAACGAGTGAAACAACGAACCTTGAGAGATTGAACGAACGAAAAAAGAGAATACAAGGGAGATGAACGAGATTGAAAACACTCCATTATCAAAGAGGAACAAGGAACATTGCGAGAACCTTTGTAGGTTGAAGAATATGAAACAAGAGCTTAACGGATCAAAAGGAATATGAAAGCACACCGGTAGAAAAGAGAAACAAGGAACTCCATGTGAACCTTGGAGTTTGCAAAGCTATGAAGGACGAGAACAATGGACGAGAAGTACATGCGAGCACTCCGGTTGAAACGAGATGTACAAGGAACGATAATGATCAATTATGATAACGCTCCGGTTGGAAATGAAAAGAATAGAATTTGAACTTGGCAAAATGAAAGCACTTGGATGAGACTCCGGTTAAAAGAGGAATGATAGACACAACACCCCGGTTAAAACAAGATAAAGAAGGAATAAGAATGATATAATTTGGGCAGCACTCCGACTGTAAATGGAAGGAATTGAACATGATCTTGACAAGATGAGAGGATACTCGATGAAATTAACAACACATTGCCTCCAGAACTAATGAAAGAATGGCACAAGGGGTAAGAAAGATTTCAGACAGCACTCCGGTTGAGGAAGGAGACAAAACTTGATAAGATGAGAGAACTCGAATGAAAACACGACACTCCGGCTAAACGGATAAGAAAGGAAAAAATAACATGATCTTGACAAAACAAGATGATTGGTCGAAGAGAGCAACATCACAAAGCCTCCGGAAACAATGCATGATAGTTAGATAGTTGGAGTGAATAGAACGAAGAATGAAACCAACATCTCCTACCATAAATGAATTTTAAAGAGCATCCTTACGAAGTAGGATTGAACGGAGTTGTTGGAAAAATCAACAACGAAAGGATAAGCTTGGTGTGGGCTTATGGAAAACAACTCAAAATTATGAGGTTAAATCCTGCCGCTAACGAAAACAAATAATATAATTGATAACACCAGCGAGATGAAAAACTTCTTCCACCAAGATGATAAAGAGATAACTTGGATCATTGATAAGCACCACAATAGTAACATTCCTTAGGAAATGCTTTAAGCAGAATATGACACAAGATAACTCAAACGAAGAGATTGGTGGATTTAAAATATCTCATTCTTGACAACATGTGAAACATGGAACATGGATGGAAAATGTGAAGAAGGACATAA
The DNA here is from genome assembly GCF_002575655.3 of Aegilops tauschii subsp. strangulata. NCBI lineage: Eukaryota > Viridiplantae > Streptophyta > Magnoliopsida > Poales > Poaceae > Aegilops > Aegilops tauschii. The sequence continues at coordinate 539,569,894 of NC_053037.3, read as the reverse complement.
CACCACCTCAAAAGATAAGAGAGAAAGAATTGCACTTCGGAATGCCAGATGACGAATGCTTGAACTCCTCAAAACAAAACGTGTGTTGAACACCATGTTTATTTTAGAGTATAGCTTGGCGGATCTTAACTCCGTGAGAAATCTTGAAGCGCAATTGAAGAATTAAAAGAATTCTTGACGAACCACCATGTTGATCCTCCATGAAGAACTCCGATAATAAAAGAATGATCAAACGAAAGGGAAAGTTGAAAAGAACTCCGGGAGAAGCCTTGCAATGATTAGATGAAGCTTTGAAATGATATAATTGAAATAACTTGGAGCTCCGGAAAGAAAAATGAACAAATGAGATCAAGAATTTTGATGAATCTCCGGAATAAGGAATTAATCACTTGGATGAAACAAGAATAAGAATTACATTATGCTTAGCCTTCACCAATTTAGATTGATGACAAGCAACAGATTTTGCATACTACTTATTCTCGTAGAAAAGATTAAGATAGATATTGCGCAAACTTGGGAAGGTCTTCATCGAACCACTGGTAGGATTGAAACAACGAATAAATTGATATGATAACGAAGGAAGAGAAATCTTGAACGAACCACCGCGAGAATTGAAAACAATTGAAGAAAAGAGGACGAAACACCGTAAGAATTAAAGAACGCGTGAAAATACTCGAGGGAATTTAGACACATGAGAATGAATAGATTACGAGCTGACTAGAGGATACTTGAATGATGCACCGGGAGAATATGGAGATGAACGAAGAGACATCAATTTAGTATAATTGGAGAACGAGGATGAAAACTTAGATCGAAGAAATCTTCTGAAATGATGGCCTTTGGATGATCAAGAAACGAAAACAACTCATGAAATGCTCCGGATGGTTGAAAAGAATTCTCACAATCAAAAAACAATTATGAGAGGATGGCATAAGCTAGAACTATGAATCTTCAAGAGAACGGTCCAAGATTTAGGAGAAATCACTACCTTGATCTTGAAATGTTGAGAATGACGATGAGAAACACCACCATGAATTGTTGAGGCACTCTGGACATTTTTATGCATTAACTGAGTTTTCAATGCAATTATGTGCATAATTCAAATTTGAACTACATGGAAATGCTCCGGTGCATATAAATTGGTGGAAAAATCAAATTTGTGTCCTTGGGTGCATGCTTAGGTCCCATGCAAGAAATGGGATTGAATTTCAAACACCAGGGCACCGTTCATTGCCGGAAAAACATTGAGATGCCTGGTTTTAAAATTCTAGTAAATCCAAAACTCATCTGAAATTCATGAAACTTGGCATGCTATCATGGAGCGGCATCAACATGCCATGGTAAAAAATTTGTCCCATTTGGGGCAGGTTTCGGTATATGCTTCTCACAAACCGGAGCTTCTCACAACAAGCATGATGGTTTTCGGTAGGGAACGTCCCACATTTGGGGACGAAACGGTATCCATTGCCTCTTATTCCTTTCAAATTTTTTCTCGTGTCAACATAGAACAACAGGAGTGTTGTGTGAATTTTTGTGATTTTTCGGGGTTCATTTGGACATTTTTATGCATTAACTGAGTTTTCAATGCATTTATGTGCATAATACAAAATAGAACTACATGCACATGCTCCGGTGCATATAAATTGGTTGAAAAATCAAATATGTGTCCTTGGGTGCATGGTTAGGTCCCATGCAAGAAATGGGAATGAATTTCAAACACCAGGGCACCGTTCATTGCCGGCAAAACATTGAGATGCCTGGCTTTTAAATTCTAGTAAATGCAAAACTCGTCTGAAATTCATGAAACTTGGCATGCTATCGTGGAGCGGCATCAACATGCCGTGGTAAAAATTTTGTCCCATTTGGGGCAGGTTTGGGTATATGCTTCTCACAAACCGGAGCTTCTCACAACAAGCATGATGGTTTTCGGTAGGGAACATCCCACCTTTGGGGACGAAACGATATTGCCTCTTATTGCTTTCAATTTTTTTTCTCGTGTCAACATAGAACAACAGGAGGGTTGTGTGAATTTTTGTGATTTTTCGGGGTTTGTTTGGACATTTTTATGCATTAAGTGAGTTTTCAATGCATTTATGTGCGTAATTCAAAATTGAACTACATGCACATGCTCCAGTGCATATAAATTGGTTGAAAAATCAAATCTGTGTCCTTGGGTGCATGCTTAGGTCCCATGCAAGAAATGGGAATGAATTTCAAACACCAGGGCACCGTTGATTGCCCGGCAAAACATTGAGATGCCTGGTTTTTAAATTCTAGTAATTCCAAAACTCGTCTGAAATTCATCAAACTTGGCATGCTATCATGGAATGGCACCCAACATGTTGTGGTATTTTCCGTGTCCATTTTGAGAGAAGGCACACTCGAATAATGACAGCCAACAAAGGCATTTTGAAAAAAAATAGTTGCCACTTTAATATCTCAAACGTTTGTATAATACAAACCGCGTGTGTTCTGTTAACCATTCACGTGACGCCAAGTGTCTTGGTTTTAATGGCTGTAGGAGGTGCCATGCGGACAGCTGCTTGACCTTGACTGAACGGGAGGCGTGCGAGCGCCGTCCGGTGCGTGATGTCTACTACACAACCTTCTTCTTGTAGAGGTTGTTGGGCCTCCAAGTGCAGAGGTTTGTAGGACAGTAGCAAATTTCCCTCAAGTGGATGACCTAAGGTTTATCAATCCGTGGGAGGCGTAGGATGAAGATGGTCTCTCTCAAACAACCCTGCAACCAAATAACAAAGAGTCTCTTGTGCCCCAACACACCCAATACAATGGTAAATTGTATAGGTGCACTAGTTCAGTGAAGAGATGGTGATACAAGTGCAATATGGATGATAGATATGAGTATTTGTAATCTGAAAATATAAAAACAGCAAGGTAGCAAGTGATAAAAGTGAGCGTAAATGATATTGCAATGCTAAGAAACAAGGCCTAGGATTCATACTTTCACTAGTGTAAGTTCTCTCAACAATAATAACATAATTGGATCATATAACTATCCCTCAACATGCAACAAAGAGTCACTCCAAAGTCACTAATAGCAGAGAACAAACGAAGAGATTATTGTAGGGTATGAAACCACCTCAAAGTTATTCTTTCTGATCTATCTATTCAAGAGTCCGTAGTAAAATAACACGAAGCTATTCTTTCCGTTCGATCTATCCTAGAGTTCATACTAGAATAACGCCTTAAGACACATATCAACCAAAACCCTAATGTCACCTAGATACTCCAATGTCACCTCAAGTATCCGTGGGTATGATTATACGATATGCATCACACAATCTCAGATTCATCTATTCAACCAACATAAAGAACTTCAAAGAGTGCCCCAAATTTTCTACCGGAGAGTCAAGACGAAAACGTGTGCCAACCCCTATGCATAAGTTCACAAGGTCACTGAACCCGCAAGTTGATCACCAAACATACATCAAGTAGATCACGTGAATATCCCATTGTCACCACAGATAAGCACATGCAAGACATACATCAAGTGTTCTCAAATCCTTAAAGACTCAATCCGGTAAGATAGCTTCAAAGGGAAAACTCAATCCATTGCAAGAGAGTAGAGGGGGAGAAACATCATAAGATCCAACTATAATAGCAAAGCTCGCGATACATCAAGATCGTGCCGAATCAAGAACATGAGAGAGAGAGATCAAACACATAGCTACTGGTACATACCCTCAGCCATGAGGGTGAACTACTCCCGCCTCGTCATGGAGAGTACCGGGATGATGAAGATGGCCACCGGTCATGGATCCCCCCTCCAACAGGGTACCGGAACAGGGTCTCGATTGGTTTTTGGTGGCTACAGAGGCTTGCGGCGGCAGAACTCCCAATCTAGGTTTCTTTCTGGGGGTTTCTGTATTTATAGGAATTTTTGGCGTCGGTTTCACGTCAGGGGGGTCTCCGAGTCGTCCACGAGGCAGGGGGCGCGCCCAGGGGGGTAGGGCGCACCATCCACCCTCGTGGAGGGCTTGTGTGACGCCCCCGATTTGACCGTACACTAATCATGCACGCAAATGTGTACGATCAAGGTCAGGGACTCACGGGAAGATATCACAACACAACTCTAGAACATAATTAAGTCATACAAGCATCATAATACAAGCCAGGGGCCTCGAGGGCTCGAATACAAGTGCTCGATCACAGACGAGTCAGCGGAAGCAACAATATCTGAGTACAGACATAAGTTAAACAAGTTTGCCTTAAGAAGGCTAGCACAAACAGGGATACAGATCGAACGAGGTGCAGGCCTCCTACCTGGGATCCTCCTAACTACTCCTGGTCGTCGTCAGCGGCCTGCACGTAGTAGTAGGCACCTCCAGTGTCGTAGGTGTCGTCGTCGACGGTGGCGTCTGGCTCCTGGACTCCAATATCTGGTTGCGACAATCAGATAGATAGGAAGGGGGGAAAGAGGGAGAGAAGCAACCGTGAGTACTCATCCAAAGTACTCGCAAGCAAGGAGCTACACTACATATGCATGGGTATATGTGTAAAGGGGCATATCAGTGGACTGAACTGCAGAATGCTAGAATAAAAGGGGGATAGCTAGTCCTGTCGAAGACTACGCTTCTGGTCATCTCCATCTTGCAGCAGATAGAAGAGAGTAGATTGAAGTCCTCCAAGTAGCATCGCATAGCATAATCCTACCCGGCGATCCCCTCCTCGTCGCCCTGTTAGAGAGCGATCACCGGGTTGTATCTGGCACTTGGAAGGGTGTATTTTATTCAGTATCCGGTTCTAGTTGTCATAAGGTCAAGGTACAACTCCGGGTCGTCCTTTTACCGAGGGACACGGCTATTCGAATAGATAAACTTCCCTGCAGGGGTGCACCACATAACCCAACACGCTCGATCCCATTTGGCCGGACACACTTTTCTGGGTCATGCCCGGCCTCGTAAGATCAACACGTCGCAGCCCCACCTAGGCTCAACAGAGAGGTCAGCACGCCGGTCTAAACCTATGCGCGCAGGGGTCTGGGCCCATCGCCCTATGCACACCTGCACGTTGCGTACGCGGCCGGAAGCAGACCTAGCCCCCTTAATACAAGGGCGAGCTTACGGTCCAATGCGGCGCGCGCCACTCAGTTGCTGACGTCAAAAGAGCTCCGGCTGATACCACGACATCGGGATACCCATAACTACTCCCACGTAGATGGTTAGTGCGTATAGACCAAATGGCCAGACTCAGATCAAATACCAAGATCTCGTTAAGCGTGTTAAGTAACCGCGAACGCCGACCAGGGCCAGGCCCACCTCTCACCTAGGCAGTCTCAACCTGCCCTGTCGCTCCGCCACAAAGATCCACTCGCGGGTACTCCTACGAGCCGACCCGACTTTAGTCATCTCATGTGTCATGTATATAGTATATAAGTATATACCCGTGATCACCGCCCAGGTGATCACGGCCCGATAGTATAGCACAGCAGACGGACAAGAATGTAGGGCCACTGATGGAAATCTAGCATCCTATACTAAGCATGTAGGATTGCAGGTAAAGTATCAACAGTAGTAGCAAGGATAGGCTATGCATCAGGATAGGATATCGAAAAGCAGTAACATGCTACACTACTCTAATGCAAGCAGTATAGAGAAGAGTAGGCGATATCTGGTGATCAAGGGGGGGGCTTGCCTGGTTGCTCTGGCAAGTAGGAGGGGTCGTCGACTCCGTAGTCGAACTGGGCAGCCGCAGTGTCGGTCTCGTAGTCTACCGGAGAGAAGAGGAGGGAAGAAACAGTAAATACAATGCAAACAGAAGCATGACGATGCGTGACATGACAATGAGCGGTGCTAGGAGTGTCCTAACGCGACAGTAGGTGGTACCGCTGAAGGGGGGAACATCCGGGAGGTATTCCCGATGTTTCGCGTTTTCGGACAGACGGACCGGAGGGGGAAAGTTGCTAGTTCGATAGGTTAGGGAGGTGTGGTGGACGAACGGACTGCGTATTCGGATTCGTCTCGTCGTTCTGAGCAACTTTCATATAGAAAACATTTTCATCCGAGTTACGGTTTAAAAGATATGAATTTTCAAAGTTTATTTGAATTTCTGGAATTATTTAATTAACAGAAAAAGGGATATGACGTCAGCATGACGTATGAGCGACGTCAGCGGTCAACAGTCCGGGTTGACTGGTCAAAACTGACACGGGGGACCCACCTGTCATAGACAGTGGGTTAACAGAGGATTAAACTAATTAGTTTTTAGTTAATTAACTACTGGGCCCACCTGTCAGTGAGTGATTAGATTAATTAATTAGTTTTAACTATAAAAACATTTTCTTTTCTTTCTTCTTTTTTTATTTTTGCGGCGGGGCCCGCATGTCAGTGGCTGGGCCTGCCCAGTCAGCACGTTGACTGGGTGGACCCAGTCAACGGGCCCACGGGCCCACTGGCAGTGGCACTGGGGGTGGGGCCAGGCCAGCCACGTCGGCGGCCGGCGCCGGAACGTCTCCGGCGACCATAACAGCGGCGGCCCCTCGCCGGAGTTGGCCGGAATCGCGCTACGGGGCTCGGGGAGGAACGGGGCTAGGCCCATTCGAAAGAGCTCGCAGCGCCGCATCCAGTGGTGGCCGGGGCTTCGCCGGACTTGGCCGGAATCGGCGCCGGCGAGCGGCGGAGGCGGCGGCGCGCACGGGTGCCCGACGGAAACGTGGCTACGGCGGGTTGTCGAGCAAGCTGAGGGGCTGGGGAGCTTCTACGTGCGGTGGGGAGTGCTGCGGGCTTGAGCCCGTGACCAAAAGGTCACCGGAGACCCGCCGGCGGCGAGCTCCGCGGCGCGGCGTTCGGGCGCGCGAGAGAGAAAAGGACAGGGGAGGAGGGGGGAGAGGCTCACCGCACGGCACACGGAGGCCGGTGAGAGCTTAGGAGCAGCAGGTCGGCGCCGGGGAAGAAGGGGGTCGCCGGCGTCCGAAGTTGAAGGCGAGCTCGGGGAGGCCGTTGCAGTGGCTCCGAGCTTCAACGGAGAGGCGGAGGTGGTGTAGTCGAGGGCGGCGACGTCGTATGACACGGCGAGGTGGCGATTGGGGCACGGTGGCCGTGTGAACGATGGGAACGGCGGCGAGCGCGTCGGGCGTGGGGAAGAAGAGAGCGGCGCGGATCCGGGGGGAAGAGGGAGGCGCAGGGGCCGAGAGGTGAGCGGGGGTGAGTGGGAGAGAGGCCCGAGGCGGCGGGGTGTGCTGGCGCCCTTATCCTCCCCGTCGCCGGCGAGGTGGTGCGGCGGGGACCGGCCCCTGTTCCGACCCCGGTCGGGGGAACAGGGAAGGGGGCGAGGGGGGAAGGTGGGCTGGGCCGGGGGTCGGCCCAGTTGGGCCAGGGGTCCAGTGGGGGGGAAGGGCCTTCTCTTTTTTTTTCTTTTTCTTTGTCTGTTCTGTGTTCTTTTGCTTTTTCTTTTATTTGTTTATTTTCTTTTCTGTTTTATTTCATTTAAAAGTATTTAGGTATTTTATAAAAATGTGTTTTCTCCACCATAATTACCAGTGTATTATTTGGCACCCACCGAACATTTTTGTTCAAATTTTTGAAAACTTTTATTTTCCACTTTAATTTTAATTGAAGTTGAATTAGGAGTTTGAAAAGAAGTGTGATTCCAAATGTGATCATGCCCTGTTTAGCAACATGATTAGCTTAATCACATAGAGTTACTATAGCATGATCCTCAGGGTGTTACAAATCTCCTCCACTACAAGAAATCTCGTCCCAGGATTTATGAGGTAGAAGGAAACAGTGCGGGGTATTCTTCGCGTAGACGATCCTCTCGTTCCCAAGTGGCCTCATCTTCAGAATGGTGCGACCACTGGACTTTGAGAAACTTGATCAACTTCTGACGTGTGCGGCGTTCAGCTTGGTTGAGAATGCAGACCGGATGCTCCTTATAGGAGAGGTCTTGCTGCAATTCGAGCACTTCATGATCCACGGCTCGGATTGGGTCCTTGAAGCAACGGCGGAGCTGTGACACATGGAACACATCGTGAACCTGAGAAAGGTTCGGCGGTAGCTCCAGTTGGTATGCCACTTTTCCACGCCTTTCGAGAATAGTGAATGGGCCAATATAGCGAGGAGCTAGTTTGCCCTTGATCCCGAAGCGGTGAGCACCCTTCATAGGTGTGACTCGAAGATAAGCCTTTTCGCCAGGTTGATAGACCATGTCTTTATGATGACGGTCATACTGACTCTTCTGACGTGACTGAGCAGTCTTGAGATTCTCGCGAATAATGCGGACTTGTTCTTCGGCATCTTGGATAATATCCGGACCAAAGAGTGGACGTTCCCCAGTTTCTGACCAGTTCAGAGGGGCTCGGCACTTTCGTCCATATAACACTTTGAAGGGGGCCATCTGCTTGATAGCTATTATTATAAGAGAACTCAGCATACGGGAGAGATTCCTCCCATTTCTTGCCGAAGGAAATAACGCAAGCTCGAAGCATGTATTCGAGAACTTGATTGACGCGTTCAACTTGTCCTTGCGATTGAGGATGAAACGCAGTACTGAATGACAGATGAGTTCCCATAGCTTCTTGGAAACTTGCCCAGAATCTTGAAGTGAATAAGCTGCCACGGTCTGAGCTGATAACCAATGGAATACCGTGGAGTGAAACAATCCTGGACATATAGAGCGTTGCCAACTGGCTAGCAGTGATCGTTTCTTTGACTGCCAGGAAATGTGCAACTTTGGAAAGCCGGTCAATGACGACAAGAATAGCATCATTACCTTTCTGTGATTTGGGAAATCCAGTGACGAAGTCCATCTCAACATGGTCCCATTTCCATTCAGGAATAGAGATAGGTTGCAGAGTTCCAGCAGGCCTTTGATGTTCTGCTTTGATACGTCGGCAAACGTCACACTCAGCAACATAACGAGCAATGTCTTGCTTCATATTAGACCACCAGAATCTCTGACGGATGTCTTGGTACATCTTTGTGCTACCAGGATGGATACATAGAGGCGTATCATGAGCTTCTTTCATAACTTCCTGTGTCATATCCAGGTTTTTCTCTGCACATGGCACCACTAGGCGGCCCTTGAAGTATAGGGTGCCATCTTCAGTAATGGTGAAGAATGAGGGCTTTCCTTCTGCGAGGTAGCGCTTAATCTTGTGGGCTTCAGAGTCATACTTCTGTAGCCTTTTGATGCTGTCCTCGAGATCTGGTTTAGCAACTAGGGTATTGATGGAACCCTGGGTAACAACGTGGAGGTTCACCTTGCCAAACTCCTTAGGAGGGGGAGCGAGTGCACCCGGAGGAACAATATGGAGGTTCAGCTTCCTGAATTCTTCAACAAGCGAGGGCTGAACTTTGTGAACCTGAAGGTGGTTGCAGTAAGTCTTGCGGCTCAAGGCATCAGCCATTACATTAGCCTTGCATGGCGTATAGGAAATACCCAAGTCAAAGTCTGCAACAAGCTCCATCCATCTCTGCTGACGGAGGTTCAGGTCTGGCTGAGTAAACAGATACTTCAGACTTTGGTGGTCGGTGAAGATCTCGCAACGATTACCGAGAAGGTAATGTCGCCACTGCTTCAACGCATGAATGATAGCAGCAAGTTCGAGGTCGTGAACTGGGTAGTTCTCTTCGTGAGGGCGCAATTGCCGAGAGGCATAAGCAATCACTTTGCGGTCTTGCATTAGGACGCAGCCTAATCCTTGACGGGAAGCGTCGCAGTAAATGACGAAGTCCTTCTTAGTATCAGGTGGAGCTAGAACTGGAGCAGAAGTCAACTTGTCTTTGAGTGCCTGGAAACTTTCCTGACATTTGTCTGTCCATTGGAACTTGACACCCTTATGCAACAGGTTAGTCAGAGGCCTGGCGATCTTAGAGAAGTTCTCGACGAATCGACGGCAATAGCTGGCGAGACCGAGAAAACTTCTGACTTGCTTAACGTTCTTGGGAGGAGTCCAATCAAGAATAGCCTGAACTCGTTCAGGGTTGACGGCAATACCATCCTTAGAGATGACATGCCCAAGATAGGTTACTTCCGGTAGCCAGAATTCACATTTGGAGAACTTGGCATATAGTTGATGTTCTCGTAGCTTTTCCAGCACAAGTCGAAGATGTTCAGCATGTTCTTCTTCGTTCTTGGAGAATACCAGGATATCATCCAGATAAACCACGACGAACTTGTCGAGGTAATCCATGAATATATAGTTCATCAGACGAGAGAAGGTGGCTGGAGCATTGGTTAAACCGAAAGACATGACGGTGTACTCGTATGAACCATAGCGAGTCACGAAGGCGGTCTTTGGGATATCCTCTTCGCGAACACGGATCTGGTGGTAGCCCAACCTCAAGTCGAGCTTAGAGAACACTGACGAACCCGCCAGTTGATCATACAGATCATTGATCCGAGGAAGAGGGTATTTATTCTGAATGGTAGCTTGGTTTATAGGACGGTAGTCTTGAACTAACCGGTTTGTCCCATCCTTCTTCTTGACAAAGAGAGACGGTGCTCCCCAAGGAGAGCAACTTGGGCGAATGAATCCTTTGCGAAGAGATTTGTCGATTTCCTCCTTAAGCTCAAGGAGTTCATGTGGCGGCATTTTGTAGGGTCGCTTGGCTATAGGAGTGGTGCCTGGTTTCAAGTCGATGATGAATTCGACAGCTCTAGCAGGGGGAATCCCTGGAAGTTCTTCAGGAAAGACGTCGAGGAATTCACGCACGACGGGAATGTTTTCAATGCCCTCGAGTGGTGCAGCGTTCAATGCATTCAATGCATAGAGCCTTGCCTCGGCATTTTGCACCAGAATAGCTTGGTAGGCAACTATTTCATCTGAAGGGTGTAGCAGATGGACGGTTTTAGTGGCGCAAACTATAGAAGCAGTATGCGCTTTCAACCAATCCATACCCAAAATGAGGTCGATGTTAGACGACTTCAGGATAATGGGAGAGGCATAGAATTCCAGCCCTTCAATTTCCACGGGGACATCGATGCCAACCAAGGAGGTTTGGCACTGTCCCACGGGGGTTTTGACCAATACAGAGGTGTTCATCTCCTCACATTTAACGTCGTGCTTGTATGCAAAATCTTCTGACATGAATGAATGCGATGCACCTGTATCAAATAATACGGATGCTGGTACTGAATTTATGAGGAGTGTACCCATCACAGTAGCAGGCTGGTCTTGAGCTTCGTTGAGATCAACGTGGTTGGCATGCGCACGACCATAAGGCTTAGCATTGTTGTTGCGGGGCTGGTTGTTACCACGGCCCGTTGCTGGAAGGGCCAGTTGATTCTGATTCTGATGGCAGTCCCTGGCACGGTGACCTGGCTGTCCACACTTGTAGCACAGTCCATTATTGGGAGTGGGAACAGGAGCTTGGGCTGGTGGAGCTGGAAGTCTTGACTGCCTAGATGGTGGTGGAGGCAGACGAGGTGCAGCATATGTCTGCCTTGGGGCAGAAGCATTTGGACTGTACATGCTGTTCGGGATCCATATCTTACGCTTCTGTGCGGGCGAGCCCGAAGATGAGCCCGTGTCACGGTTGCGCCTGTGAGAGCTCTGGTATTCCTGCAGACCAGTTTCAACATTGATGGCCTTGTTCACCAAGGTGGCGAAATCAGCAAAGTCATGCACTAGAAGTGCGAGCTTGATGTCAGCTTGAAGGCCATCACGGAACTTCTCCTGTCTGCGTGCATCAGTTGCAATGTCCTCTTCAGCATAGCGGGACAAATCCAGAAACTCCCGCTGATAAGCTTCGACAGTTTTGTTGCCTTGGGTGAGGTTGCGGAACTCACGCTTCTTCCGGTCCATGACTCCTTGAGGAATGAAGCGGGCACGGAAAGCAGCTTGGAAGTCTGGCCATGTGATGATTGTTCCAGCTGGCAGAGTACGCCTGTGGCTGTCCCACCATTGAGCTGCGGGTCCCTTCAAGAAGAAGGAAGCAAAGGTGACATAGCTGGCAGGGGCTACATCAGCAGACTCCATCTCATAGGTGATGTCACGGAGCCAGTCGTCAGCATCCAGAGGCTGAGTTGAGCTGCGGTAGATGGTTGGGTTGAGGCGTATGAAATCTTGAAGAGTCACTTGGGCTGGCTGCTGGTTCATATTGGGGCGAGGAAACTGAGCCATCATATTTTCCATGAACGTGCGGTTCAGTTCAAACTGTTGGATCATACCAGCCATGTACTCAGGTGGTGGTGGGGCATCGCCACCACGACCACGACCACCTGGTCTAACCATCCTGCTAATATATAACAGGGGGTAGTTCAGGATTGAGAAATTTGCAATGACAAGAATCATTCATGATGAAACATGCATAATGAAAGGAGCACGATAGCTACTACATAGTAGTCGGCACAACTTACAAAAGGGGTCATGCATAGAGTTCAGTACATAGACTAAAACATCATAGGCGGCACACAGGCTCGCGGCGACTGCATCTAATACTATAAGCAAGCCTACATCAGTCCCAAGAGGTATTGTGGAGGTAATCGTAGCCCGACAGCTGGTAGTGAGGCAACGGATAGCCCTCGACGTCAGCAGACTGGGGGCCGCGGATACTCAGGTGTAGAGCCCGACGCTCAGGTGGCAGAAGAGGGCCAAGTGCGGGAGAGTAGCCTCCCACCTCTGGCCAACCGACACCGTGGGGCATCACGGTCCTGGCTGGGTAGATCGCAGTACGCGGTACCTGTCCAGATCGGACAAAGGGGTGCAGCAGCGTCAGAGCACGGTAAAGGTGCTGACGGGTGGTGTACATCTCGTGGCGAAGAGCTCGGTTAGCTCGATCCAGCCCATCAGCATGCAGAACCAGATGCTGATGGTAGAAGGGCTCTCGGGTGACAGTGGAGTAGGCAGCAGTATAGTATCCCTCCGCACCAACATCAGATGCGATAGCAATGTGCCTGAAAGGGGAGGTGTCCAACTCCTGATACTCTCCACGAAGACGTGTCAGAGCAGCATAGGCAGCATCGTGGACAGCCATATCGATGGTCACACCAACACCATGTGCGGTGTGCAGCACAGTAGTGGAGTCGTACTCCCGAGAGTAGAGGTGGACGATGGCACGGTACTGCTCCTGGTTAAAGTCCTGGTACTCCTCGTAGACGGTGTACTCAGGGTGCCAACGATAGCCCAGATAGGTCATCATCTCAGCTAGCACCGTAGGTGATCCCGAGGCACCAATGGCCATCGTGTGGCGAACGACCTGCCTCGTGGGTTCCATCTGAAAGCAAAAGACGTTTCAAAGGAGTCAAATGACAGTGTGTGAATTGTTCAAAATACTATTCTAAGAAACAACTATGGCTTATCCATCTTTGGGGTGAACGCGGTGACGGGATCCTAGTGTTAAAGTTAGTAAATTCGTTTAACCCGAGTAGAAGAGAGTTCAGAGTCCCAGAGTAAAGGTCGAGGAGTAAAAGATCCTAGTACCACCCAATGGCGACGTGGGCCCGTAAGACACACAGCCATGTTAGTAAAAGTTTTATAATGTCTAGACTCGACTTCGGCCAAGGAGTGTGGAAAGGGGGATTCCTACAGGCAGTCGGCTCTGATACCAACTTGTGACGCCCCCGATTTGACCGTACACTAATCATGCACGCAAATGTGTACGATCAAGGTCAGGGACTCACGGGAAGATATCACAACACAACTCTACAACATAATTAAGTCATACAAGCATCATAATACAAGCCAGGGGCCTCGAGGGCTCGAATACAAGTGCTCGATCACAGACGAGTCAGCGGAAGCAACAATATCTGAGTACAGACATAAGTTAAACAAGTTTGCCTTAAGAAGGCTAGCACAAACAGGGATACAGATCGAACGAGGCGCAGGCCTCCTGCCTGGGATCCTCCTAACTACTCCTGGTCGTCGTCAGCGGCCTACACGTAGTAGTAGGCACCTCCAGTGTCGTAGGTGTCGTCGTCGACGGTGGCGTCTGGCTCCTGGACTCCAATATCTGGTTGCGACAATCAGATAGATAGGAAGGGGGGAAGAGGGAGAGAAGCAACCGTGAGTACTCATCCAAAGTACTCGCAAGCAAGGAGCTACACTACATATGCATGGGTATATGTGTAAAGGGGCATATCAGTGGACTGAACTGCAGAATGCCAGAATAAAAGGGGGATAGCTAGTCCTGTCGAAGACTACGCTTCTGGTCATCTCCATCTTGCAGCAGATAGAAGAGAGTAGATTGAAGTCCTCCAAGTAGCATCGCATAGCATAATCCTACCCGGCGATCCCCTCCTCGTCGCCCTGTTAGAGAGCGATCACCGGGTTGTATCTGGCACTTGGAAGGGTGTATTTTATTCAGTATCCGGTTCTAGTTGTCATAAGGTCAAGGTACAACTCCGGGTCGTCCTTTTACCGAGGGACACGGCTATTCGAATAGATAAACTTCCCTGCAGGGGTGCACCACATAACCCAACACGCTCGATCCCATTTGGCCGGACACACTTTTCTGGGTCATGCCCGGCCTCGTAAGATCAACACGTCGCAGCCCCACCTAGGCTCAACAGAGAGGTCAGCACGCCGGTCTAAACCTATGCGCGCAGGGGTCTGGGCCCATCGCCCTATGCACACCTGCACGTTGCGTACGCGGCCGGAAGCAGACCTAGCCCCCTTAATACAAGGGCGAGCTTACGGTCCAATGCGGCGCGCGCCACTCAGTTGCTGACGTCAAAAGAGCTTCGGCTGATACCACGACGTCGGGATACCCATAACTACTCCCACGTAGATGGTTAGTGCGTATAGACCAAATGGCCAGACTCAGATCAAATACCAAGATCTCGTTAAGCGTGTTAAGTAACCGCGAACGCCGACCAGGGCCAGGCCCACCTCTCACCTAGGCAGTCTCAACCTGCCCTGTCGCTCCGCCACAAAGATCCACTCGCGGGTACTCCTACGAGCCGACCCGACTTTAGTCATCTCATGTGTCATGTATATAGTATATAAGTATATACCCGTGATCACCGCCCAGGTGATCACGGCCCGATAGTATAGCACAGCAGGCGGACAAGAATGTAGGGCCACTGATGGAAATCTAGCATCCTATACTAAGCATGTAGGATTGCAGGTAAAGTATCAACAGTAGTAGCAAGGATAGGCTATGCATCAGGATAGGATATCGAAAAGCAGTAACATGCTACACTACTCTAATGCAAGCAGTATAGAGAAGAGTAGGCGATATCTGGTGATCAAGGGGGGGGGCTTGCCTGGTTGCTCTGGCAAGTAGGAGGGGTCGTCGACTCCGTAGTCGAACTGGGCAGCCGCAGTGTCGGTCTCGTAGTCTACCGGAGAGAAGAGGGGGGAAGAAACAGTAAATACAATGCAAACATAAGCATAACGATGCGTGACATGACAATGAGCGGTGCTAGGAGTGTCCTAACGCGACAGTAGGTGGTACCGGTGAAGGGGGGGGACATCCGGGAGGTATTCCCGATGTTTCGCGTTTTCGGACAGACGGACCGGAGGGGGAAAGTTGCTAGTTCGATAGGTTAGGGAGGTGTGGTGGACGAACGGACTGCGTATTCGGATTCGTCTCGTCGTTCTGAGCAACTTTCATATAGAAAACATTTTCATCCGAGTTACGGTTTAAAAGATATGAATTTTCAAAGTTTATTTGAATTTCTGGAATTATTTAATTAACAGAAAAAGGGATATGACGTCAGCATGACGTATGAGCGACGTCAGCGGTCAACAGTCCGGGTTGACTGGTCAAAACTGACACGGGGGACCCACCTGTCATAGACAGTGGGTTAACAGAGGATTAAACTAATTAGTTTTTAGTTAATTAACTACTGGGCCCACCTGTCAGTGAGTGATTAGATTAATTAATTAGTTTTAATTATAAAAACATTTTCTTTTCTTTCTTTTTTTATATTTTTGCGGCGGGGCCCGCATGTCAGTGGCTGGGCCTGCCCAGTCAGCACGTTGACTGGGTGGACCCAGTCAACGGGGCCCACGGGCCCACTGGCAGTGGCACTGGGGGTGGGGCCAGGCCAGCCACGTCGGCGGCCGGCGCCGGAACGTCTCCGGCGACCATAACAGCGGCGGCCCCTCGCCGGAGTTGGCCGGAATCGCGCTACGGGGCTCGGGGAGGAACGGGGCTAGGCCCATTCGAAAGAGCTCGCAGCGCCGCATCCAGTGGTGGCCGGGGCTTCGCCGGACTTTGCCGGAATCGGCGCCGGCGAGCGGCGGAGGCGGCGGTGCGCACGGGTGCCCGACGGAAACGTGGCTACGGCGGGCTGTCGAGCAAGCCGAGGGGCTGGGGAGCTTCTACGTGCGGTGGGGAGTGCTGCGGGCTTGAGCCCGTGACCAAAAGGTCATCGGAGACCCGCCGGTGGCGAGCTCCGCGGCGCGGCGTTCGGGCGCGCGTGGGGAAGAAGCTAGGGGGCGCGCGAGAGAGAAAAGGACAGGCGAGGAGGGGGGAGAGGCTCACCGCGCGGCACACGGAGGCCGGTGAGAGCTTAGGAGCAGCAGGTTGGCGCCGGGGAAGAAGGGGGTCGCCGGCGTCCGAAG
The DNA here is from genome assembly GCF_002575655.3 of Aegilops tauschii subsp. strangulata. Taxonomy (NCBI): domain Eukaryota; kingdom Viridiplantae; phylum Streptophyta; class Magnoliopsida; order Poales; family Poaceae; genus Aegilops; species Aegilops tauschii. The sequence goes on along the minus strand of NC_053037.3, from coordinate 539,553,420 downwards.
TTGAAGGCGAGCTCGGGGAGGCCGTTGCAGTGGCTCCGAGCTTCAACGGAGAGGCGGAGGTGGTGTAGTCGAGGGCGGCGACGTCGTACGACACGGTGAGGTGGCGATTGGGGCACGGTGGCCGTGTGAACGACGGGAACGGCGGCGAGCGCGTCGGGCGTGGGGAAGAAGAGAGCGGCGCGGATCCGGGGGGGAAGAGGGAGGCGCAGGGGCCGAGAGGTGAGCGGGGGTGAGTGGGAGAGAGGCCCGAGGCGGCGGGGGGTGCTGGCGCCCTTATCCTCCCCGTCGCCGGCGAGGTGGTGCGGCGGGGACCGGCCCCTGTTCCGACCCCGGTCGGGGGAACAGGGAAGGGGGCGAGGGGGGAAGGTGGGCTGGGCCGGGGGTCGGCCCAGTTGGGCCAGGGGTCCAGTGGGGGGGGGGGAAGGGCCTTCTCTTTTTTTTTTCTTTGTCTGTTCTGTGTTCTTTTGCTTTTTCTTTTATTTGTTTATTTTCTTTTCTGTTTTATTTCATTTAAAAGTATTTAGGTATTTTATAAAAATGTGTTTTCTCCACCATAATTACCAGTGTATTATTTGGCACCCACCGAACATTTTTGTTCAAATTTTTGAAAACTTTTATTTTCCACTTTAATTTTAATTGAAGTTGAATTAGGAGTTTGAAAAGAAGTGTGATTCCAAATGTGATCATGCCCTGTTTAGCAACATGATTAGCTTAATCACATAGAGTTACTGTAGCATGATCCTCAGGGTGTTACAGCTTGGGACTCTTCTGGCCCAACTCTTTTACTCCGGGGGCTTCTTTTGGTCCATAAAAATCGTCAAAAATTGGCACGTCAATTGGACTCTGTTTGGTATTCCTTTTCTGTAAAACTCAAAAACAAGGAAAAAAACAGAAACTGGCACTGGGCTCTAGGCTAATAGGTTAGTCCCAAAAATCATATAAAATAGCATATAAATGCATATAAAACATCTAAGATGGATAATATAATAGCATGAATACTTCATAAATTATAGATACGTTGGAGACGTATCAGTGCGCAGGCTGACCGAGAGGCGTGCAAGCTGTCCTCAAATGCGCAAGCTCACCGGGAAGCATGCGAGCTGTATGCTGCGCAGGCTCACTGGGAAGCGAGCCCTTTCACTTCCATGGCCGCCCTCCTTGCTCGTATCCTCTCCATTAATGGCGCCCAAGCCGCAGTTTAACTCGCTTTTTAAATATAAAACACTCATCGCAAATGTTTTAGTTAGAACACCCGTATGCAAACCGACAGCTTCCCCAGGAAGCCAAGAGAAAATGTGCCGAGCAGGATTTCTGCAGCTCTTGATCGCAAACGTTTTAGATAGAACACTCGTATGCAAAGTGAGAGCAGCGCAGGATTTGTGCATCCCTTCAACGCAAACGGTTGTTTTGGATGACCTGTGTGCAACCACGTACAAACAATTTGGTAAGATTGTCAATCCTTGTAACACTGCGATTTGTCAAAATATGAAGCTAAAAATCACTAGCAGTATCTAATTTTTGCAACTAAAATTTAGTAATTAAGCATAGATTTCGTTCATAGATTAAGCAGCCGTTCTTAATTTATACAAACAGTTCAACTCGACAGCTGAACCGACCAAACTTTTCCCCAATTGTTGCCAACCACTTACTGAAATAGCTAGTTCAACTATATATACTAGCTAATTTTAAGTACGTTGTACAGTTCCACCACATCTATAGTCAGATGAACTGAACTAAATAGCCCCTAAATACTACTACTACTGCGGAGGGGCTTTACTTCCGACTGCCTCTCCTCTGCCGAGCGCGCTCAGTAAGAGGCGGAAGAGGAGGAGCCTACCGACGAGCTGGGCAACCGCAATGCGGTGCCTACCGCTGTTGCAGCCTCAGCGACACTCACCTCGAATGCCCTCTGCCGCTCCCGACGACCCCTCTCGAAGCGGTGGTTCTCCTCCTAGATCTCTTGATTCCTCGCCTCTGAGGCGGCGTGTGCCGTGGCCACGGCGGCGGTAAGGCTCTTTGCGTGCTCGACGGGGCGCTCCTCCTCCTCCCGCAGGAACTCGGTGTAGCGCGCAAGGTCGTTGATGCACGTGCGGGCATCCAGCTCCGCCGGAGCGGGTGATGACCCCAGCGGTCGACGGTGGGCTGGCGGCCACGGCGGCCGACGACGGGGTGGCGGCCACGACCACCACCTCCCGCCTTCGGGTCGCGGTGGCGGAGCGGGTGATGGCCACAGTGGCCGGCAGTGGGGTGGCGGCCACGACGGCCACCTCCCGCCTTCAGGCCGCGGCGGCGGAGCGGGCGATGGCCCTGGCTTTCGACGGTGGTGTGGCGGCAACGGTGGCCGGCAACAGTTGCCGACGGGCACCGGCGGCGGAGCGTGTGGTGGGTGTTCCGCGCACACCCAACAGGGAAGCCACGCGCTACTACACTACGCCGGGGACTGCGCCGCCGCCGCGGTGTAGCCTCCCAGCTGGAGCTGTCCTCTGATGACGGCGGAGTGGCTGAGCGACGACGATGGACCGGTGCCATTGGCGATTATGGGAGAAGCAGACGAGATAAGCTACAGGCAGGGAGGGGAAAATGCGATGCAGGACTCGCCGGCTGTGAGGGTTTTTATAGCAGGCCGGTAAGCATTGGGATTTTGGGGGATTTCAACGAGTCGAGCGGGAAACTTGCGTGGGAACCTGCGAGGTTGCGCGGGAACGGGCTCACCGACGATCCATTTGTGCCACCGTTTGGCCAAAAGAACGCCCCCGCGCGATGCGCAAGCTTGCGTTGTAAGCCGTCTGCGGCAGCGGGGTGACAAGACATGCGAGAGGAGGATGAAAGGCCACGTACACATACGGTTAATAAAAAATGTTTGCGATTTAATTCCCTACTATACCACTGTCCTGGTTTATAAGTATGATTTAACTAGTAAAATACAAATGCATGTCGCCAAAGATTATATAGTTGGATTTGTATTTGAACATAGTTTCCAATTATATAATTTTTAAAACATGCATTAACATTTTGTTGGTTAAATTTGAGGGCAAAGTATGGCACAGAATATAAAGGAGACTATAGACTAGGTGGAGGTGGTAGCACACGGCCGCTCTCTACACAGCGATGCAACTATCGGCCGGCTTGTAGGCGACCATTTCCTGCGTGTTCAACTGCTCTATGCGTGTGGTTGCTTGCGGTTCAGGCGGCCGCGGTGCGCTTTGCTCGCGTCCCGCCGCGCGCGCTCTGCTCTCGCGTCCCTCCGGGTGCTCTACCCTCTTCCCTCCACGCGCACTGCCAGTGTTTGGGGCCGGCGCACGATCACGCACGTTCATGTGCAAGCAGTTGCGCCGGGCGCGACACGACGATGTAGTTACCCGCTGCAAAAACTGCCATGCGGACGCGCCGAGAATCCACGCCGCCCGGCCCCCTTTTATTCCTGCGGCCATTTACCTTCATCTCTCGTCTCACATGACACAATAAGCACACCGACGAGGACACATACAGAGAGGACATCCAGCGGTTCCAATGGCGCTCCCCGTGGCTCCAATGGAGCTCCCAGCGACCGACGACGACAACGGCGGGCAGTTCACCACGCATCACGTAGTGGAAACCCACGTGAGGGGGAAGGCCCTCTTGGTGGTGTACACGAACGATCCGGTCACGGTGGAGAGCTCCATCCAAACTATGGAGCAGTTCCTTGCCGAGGACAAGTACCGAGTGGTCGGCTTCGACCTCGAGTACACCATCGGTCATGCCGGGCATGATCAGAAGGTTGTCGTCGCCCAGTTGTGCATGCGACATGACGTCCTCTTCTACCACTACCACCTTGCCACAAGGCCTTGCGAGCGTTTCTCCAGGTTTATCAACAGCTCCGAATACAGTTTCGCTACGGTGAACACCAGCAACGATCTAAAAGCGCTCAAGGTTTCGGACTTGAAATGCCCGAATCTTGTCAACATCCAGCACCACTACAAGGTCTGGGGCAGCGACAAAAACAAACTGAACTCCCTGGTTGACCTCGCCTCAGCCATCATCGACCCCTACTACGCGAAGATGAAGGAAGATAGCAATAAGGACAAGAACACCTGGCACAGTGTGTGGCATGAGAGACTGGATGAACAACATGTCAAGTACGCAGCCATGGACGCGTACACAAGCTACGAGATGTACAGGCAGATCGTTGACCTGAGGACTGTCTTCTTCCTGACCCGGATGAGGGATCGAGCCACATAGCAGTGGCGGGAGTGTCACAAGAAGTAGATGACTAGACGATCGTTTCTCCTACTTTAGAATGCATGCAATTGTTTATTGAGGTGTGTGCGAATGATCTGTATAGTCACATATGTAATTGGATGTTTATTTCAGTTATATATATATACACATGTTATTCTACTATAGACAGAGTAATTCATACGGCTTATTAGTAGCAATCGTCTGTGTTATTATTGGTCTTCGCACACATTTCTGATTACGGACCTGTTTGCCGCGTATCACACACACCTTGATCTGGCTGGCCGTTTCTTTTGTGTTGCCTAATCACAAACAGTTCATCCGAGTGAACGGTATGCTCTATATCGCACACCCTTCATCAAGCTGCCCGTTTCTTTTGTTCTGCCTCATCGCAAACAATTCATTGAGCTGAACCGTACGCCCTACATCGCACACACAACTAAAATCTGAACCGTGTTTGATAGCTCCGCCATCGCAAATGTTTTGCACCTTTTTTGACGGTTCTTTTACAGCACCATTTGCGATTATGGCATCGCACACAGTTTCGTCGAAGGGTCTCTGATTGTAGTGTCGCATTTGGCCAATCCTGGAGTAGTGCTTTGTTCACTTTGCCATCCTTATTATCCGCCAAATACTTGGGGTAGTTCCGCTTTCAGTGACCAGTCCCTTTGCAGTAGAAGCACTCAGTCTCAGGCTTAGGTCCAGACTTGGGCTTCTTCACTTGAGCAGCAACTTGCTTGTCGTTCTTCTTGAAGTTCCCCTTCTTCCCTTTACCCTTCTTCTTGAAACTAGTGGTCCTGTTGACCATCAACACTTGATGCTCCTTCTTGATTTCTACCTCCATAGCCTTTAGCATCGCGAAGAGCTCGGGAATTGTCTTATCCATCCCTTGCATATTATAGTTCATCACGAAGCTTTTGTAGCTTGGTGGCAGTGATTGAAGAACTCTGTCAATGACACTATCAACCAGAAGATTAACTCCCAGCTGAGTCAAGTGATTATGATACTTAGACATTTTGAGTATACGTTCATCGACAGAACTATTCTCCTCCATTTTGCAGCTGTAGAACTTATTGGAGACTTCATATCTCTCAATCCGGGCATTTGCTTGAAATATTAACTTCAACTCCTGGAACATCTCATATGCTCCATGACGTTCAAAACATCGTTGAAGTCCCGGTTCTAAGCCGTAAAGCATGGCACACTGAACTATCGAGTAATCATCAGCTTTGCTCTGCCAGGCGTCCACAACGTCCGGTGTTGCTCCTGTAGCGGGTCTTGCACCTAGCGGTGCTTCCAGGACGTAATTCTTCTGTGCAGCAATGAGGATAATCCTCAAGTTACGGACCCAGTCAGTGTAGTTGCTACCATACTCTTTTGACTTAGCTTTCTCTAGGAACGCATTAAAATTCAAAGGAACAGTAGCACAGAGCTCTGATCTACAACAACATAGACATGCAAAATACTATCAGGTACTAAGTTCATGATAAATTAAAGTTCAATTAATCATATTACTTAAGAACTCCCACTTAGATAGACATCCCTCTAATCATCTAAGTGATCACGTGATCCAAATCAACTAAACCATGTCCGATCATCACGTGAGATGGAGTAGTTTTCAATGGTGAACATCACTATGTTGATCATATCTACTATATGATTCATGCTCGACCTTTCGGTCTCAGTGTTCCGAGGCCATATCTGCATATGCTAGGCTCGTCAAGTTTAACCCGAGTATTCTGCGTGTGCAAAACTGGCTTGCACCCGTTGTATGTGAACATAGAGATTATCACACCCGATCATCACGTGGTGTCTCGGCACGATGAACTGTCGCAACGGTGCATACTCAGGGAGAACACTTATACCTTGAAATTTAGTGAGAGATCATCGTATAATGCTACCGCCGAACTAAGCAAAATAAGATGCATAAAGGATAAACATCAGATGCAATCGATATAAGTGATATGATATGGCCATCATCATCTTGTGCCTTTGATCTCCATCTCCAAAGAACCGTCATGATCACCATCGTCACCGGCTTGACACCTTGATCTCCATCGAAGCATCGTTGTCGTCTTGCCAACTATTGCTATCACGACTATCGCTACCTCTTAGAGATAAAGTAAAGCAATTACATGGCGATTGCATTGCATACAATAAAGCGACAACCATATGGCTCCTGCCAGTTGCTGATAACTTACAAAACATGATCATCTCATATAACAATTTATATCATCATGTCTTGACCATATCACATCACAACATGCCCTGCAAAAACAAGTTAGATGTCCTCTACTTTGTTGTTGCAATTTTTACGTGGCTGCTACGGGCTTAGCAAGAACCGTTCTTACCTACGCATCAAAACCACAACGATTTTTCGTCAAGTGTGTTGTTTTAACCTTCAACAAGGACCGGGCGTAGTCACACTCGATTCAACTAAAGTTGGAGAAACAGACACCCACTAGCCACCTCTGTGCGAAGCACGTCGGTAGAACCAGTCTCGCGTAAGCGTACGCGTAATGTCGGTCTAAGCCACTTCATCCCACAATACCGCCGAATCAAAGTATGACATGCTGGAAAGCAGTATGACTATTATCACCCACAACTCTTTGTGTTCTACTCGTGCATATAACATCGACGCATAGACCTGGCTCTGATACCACTATTGGGGAACGCAGTATTTCAAAAAAAATCCTACGATCATGCAAGATCTATTGGGGAGAGTGTGTCCATGTACTCTCGTAGACCGAAAGCAGAAGCGTTAAGTAACGCGGTTGATGTAGTCGAACGTCTTCGGGATCCAACCGATCAAGTACCGAACGCATGGCACCTCCGCGATCTGCACACGTTCAGCTTGGTGACGTCCCTCGTACTCTTGATCCAGCTGAGGTCGAGGGAGAGTTTCGTCAGCACGACGGCGTGATGACGGTGATGATGAAGTTATCGACGTAGGGATTCGCCTAAGCACTACAACGATATGACCGAGGTGGAAATCTGTGGAGGGGGGCACCGCACATGGCTAAGACAACTGTCAACTTGTGTGTCTATGGGGTGCCCCCTCCCCGTATATAAAGGAGTGGAGGAGGGGAGGGCCGGCCCTCTCTATGGCACGCCCCAAGGGGGATTCCTACTCCTAGTAGGAGTTGGTTTCCCCCCTTCCCTAGTTGGAGTAGGAGAAGAAGGAAGAGGGAAAAGGAGAGAAGGAAAGGGGCCCGCTCCCCCCCCCCACTTCGGATTGGGCTTGGGGACACGCGCCTCCCACTTGGCCGCCTCCTCCTCTCTCCCACCATGGCCCATTAAGGCCCATTAACTCTCGTGTCAGTGTGGAACGCCACCTATGGGATCACAAGAATCCCTACTACAGTTGCCGGGTGCAGGGTTGCGAGGAGAGCAGGGCTAGTAGACAGCACAGGGATCATTTACCCATGTTCGGGCCGCGAGGATGCATAAAACCCTAGTCCTGCTTTCGTGCGTGTATTTCTGAGAGTTCTTGAGCTCTCGAACTAGCTGTGGTCAGTGCGTGGTTCGAAAGAGCCGAATCCTTCTCCAGTATGCCATGGGCCTCCTTTTATAGTGAGAAGGGGCTGCCACAGTGGCACACAGGAGGTGGAAAGGAGTACAGTGCCCTGAGCTTATCGCTCGTATTACAAGACAAGACGCATTTAATGTGTGGCTTAGGTGTCCCCTTGCTTTATCGGGGACGGGGGCGAGGCCCGTCCCGTCCGTCGCCGCTCCTCCTCGCTTAGACACGCGCCCCGGCCAGTGATGCGTGTGGTGCCATGTAGGCAGGCAGGCAGCTGAGGTGGCGCGGTGGTGGAGCCTTCACGAAGATCTGCATGCCGCCACGCAGGCGCTTGATGAGTTGGCCTGGGAGCTGCATGTTGCCACGCAGGTGCCCGCCCAGCTGGTTGGGCTGGCAGCTGCATGGGAACGGTGGTGGAAGCTTGGTTGGCGCGGGCTTGGTGGTGGTCCCGCTGGCATCCTTGGTGAGGGCCTTGCCGGGTGGCCCGGCAAGGGTCTTGCCATGGCACGCTGTCGTCTCCGGCAAGGGTCTTGCCGGGGGTCTGGTAGCCTTCCTCGGCAAGGATCTTGCCGAGGATCGTCGTCTTCTAATCCTCATCTGATCTTGAATATGTCTTCACAAAGATCTGCATGCCACCACGGAGGTGCCTCCCGAGCCCTGGCCCCACGTGGATGATGGTGTTGGGGATCGTGGGCTCAAGGGTGGCTCGTTCTGTTGGTGTGGGGTGAGCTGTCCCGGCAAGGATCTTGCCGAGGCCGCTGAGGTTGCCCCGGCAAGGGTCTTGCCGGGGGAACCTGCTTCGTCCCTCTGCTCTTTGTGGTCTTGGCCTTGGCGTTGCTCTGATTATCTTGGCTTTGGTCTTACCTTGGCTCACCTCCCCTGCTCTGCTTGGTGTGACCGCGGGCGCGGCTCCGACTGCCCGTGCATAGGTATTGGGGTACAAAAACGCACCCCCCTTTTTGTACACCGACAGGAGCCCCGGGGCCTGGGCCACACATAAGTGCGACACGTTGTTGCGTCGGGCCCAAAACGGTGCGCGGGCAGGCGGGGCAGTTTTTACCGCGGTAAGACTTTTCGCGCGCGGCGCTTCCCACGACCCGCACGCGTGGCACGGCGTGGAGGGGTGTGGGTGACGTGGACGGCATGCGTGGGGCGGTTTTCTCACGCATGCGTCACATCGCAGTAAAGAGGCGGCTCGCGCCTTCCCCGTAAAAAGAGGGAGGCGTGGAGGCGCGGCTCATTTACTGAACGGGGCCGGGGCGCAGTCTTCAAGGCGTCCACTCCCCATGATCACGGGGTGGGGAGAGGTCGCTTCGCCCATCCCCTCGGTTCTGCACGTCCGCCACGCGTCCCCATGCACTTGGGGTAGCAAGCGGCGGGGGCGGGAAACCGGGCCGTCGCAGGTTGGGGCAGCGGGTCGGTCCCGATTCCGCGCGCCTCTGGTGGCTGGATTGGCCGAACGGGGCGGACGAGCCCCGACCCCGCTCCTTTATAAGGAGGGGGAAGGGGGATGGCGTCTCGCACTCTTCTGTCATCTATCTCCTCTTGCTTCTGCTTCTTCCTTTCACTCGCCATGGAGAAAGGGAATCCAGGTCCTTCGACGGTGGCGGCGAGGGTCGCCGCTCGACAACGCGTCCCTCCTCCTCCTAAGCCCGTGGTGGTGGAGCTGGCCGCGAGGGGAAGGGGGAGGGGCGAGGCCGTGGGCGAGGCCGGGGCAGAGGTCGCAGTGCTCGGGGAAGAGGAGGACGGGGTGGTGCGCCGGCTTCGCCCCCGTCAATGATGCCTTTCCTGATGGAAGGCCATGTCGGAGACCAGCCCCGCGAGTTCTTCATCAGGCTACACCGGCCTCCGCGTCGCCGTCTTCGTCTTCCCGCCCCTTTTGCTCGGGAGATGGAGCGTGACCGGCGCCAATCCCTCAGATTGCACATGAGGGGTTGCGGGAACGGGGGCACGCGGGTCGACGTTGACTTCCCAGCTCCTCGAGTCATGTACCTCCGTCGTGGGTGGAAGACGTTCGCTCGCATCCACAGCCTGACGGCGGGGCTCGTCCTCTACTTCAAATTAATGGAGGACGGCCTACTCTCCATCAAGGTCTTCGGAGAGTTCGGGACTCGCCTGAAGTGCTGCGTGGAGAGCTCCTCCGATGGAGATTCTGATGATGGAAGCTCTTCCTTGAGTTAAAGTGATGAGGAGGACAGCGGGGCGGATAGCAGGGACGAGTCCGACTAGGCGTTAGACGCCCCGCGCCTGGGCGGGTGCGGCAGCAGCAGCATCTGCACCTGGCCGCTCCTCCGGCAGAGGTTTGCCGGGGGCGGGGCCAGCTCCTTGAACTTCTCGGGGCCGTCTCCTTGGGCGGCTGGCGTCGAGGGGCTGCAGAAGAGGAAGAGGGCGGGCGGCAAGGCCGTCAACTCGGAGTACGCGGGCACCGACGCCTTCATCGCGTATTGCCGGTCCTGCCGCCTCGTCTTCCAACTTCTTTCCAGGCACCGTCATCACCGGCCCACCCGCGGGCGGCCACCGAGGTGTTCTCTTGGTGCTTTCTGCTGCTCGTAGCTCACCTAGGCGCCCCTTTTGCCCTTTCGCCTCCTTGACCTGCCTCCTGAGGAGAGGGACAAGAAAGGGATTACGGGCATCTTATCTCTTTTTTACTTTGTAAGCCTGCGGGCCTTTGTTAAATTTAAAACTTGTAATCCCCTTGCTCATGTTTTTCATCTCGCACGAACTGTACCTGTATGGGATGTTTTTAATGAAAAAGGGATGCTTGTCGGGTTTTTCGTTCGTGGGTAAATCCCGCGACAAGGAGTGAATCCTTATTATTGTTTAAGATAAACGTTTTTCGCCTGGCAACAGGCCTTGCCGTTCCCCCACTCCACTTGACCGTTCTAGCGCTCTTGGCGGAGGCAGGGATGAGGCGGGATTTAGGCTCCTCGTTTTACCTCCTTGCCGCCGCGGCTACAACCAAATCCGGACCGAGGAAATAATCCTTAGGTATAGGAAAAAGGGGAGCACGGTAGCCTAGAGATAAAAATGAGGTTTCACATACCCCAGTCCGGTTCCGAAATGCATGACAGAGGATAAAAGACGTATCTGGATCTGCAGCCCCCGGCAATCTCATCTTGTCGCGGTTGGATCCTTGTGCTTGTAGCCCACGGCAACTCTGGTTTGCCGGGGTCGGGGCGCCGGTCCATTTCCTTCTTTCCAAGTAGCTCAGCAGAAGTGCTCATGTGCCCTGCGAACCAAAGGAGGACAGAAAAGGAACAGATAGACACGCACTCGACCTCTAGGCTAGGGGTTAGTCACCGCTAAGCACTATTAACCCTAACCAAGGAAGAGACTCGACCTAGCATGCATGCTATAACTTAGGGCGCCAGCGCTTCATTTATTTATGCTCAGGGTCTGCGCCTGGCTTTGTACAAAGGGTCACATGCCTTGCCGGCAAAGCTTGTACAAAAGGTGGCTTGCCGGGAGGCCCGGCAAGCCGTGCCTTACGGGTAAAACTTGCGAAGATGCTCGATGTTCCAAGAGTTGCTCACTGGGACAGCATCCTCGGTCTCCAGGCGGACTGCGCCAGGCCTGGTGACTCGCATTACCCGATAAGGGCCTTCCCACTTCAGCGTCAACTTTTGGAATTAGGTCGCCTTCCTCAAAGCTTCGGGCATGAACCTTGCGGCTATGGTAGCGGCGCAAGGCTTGCCGGTAGCGTGCCGCTCTCACAGCCACCCGAAGACGATCTTCCTCAAGAAGCGTCGCGTCATCTTGGCGCAACGGCTCTTGCTCAAGCTCATCATAAGCGAGCACTCGAGGTGACCCGTATATGAGTTCCGTGGGGAGAACTGCTTCTGCCCCGTATACCAGGGCAGAAGGTATCTGGCCGGTGGCTCGATTTGGCGACGTCCTGATCGACCAACGAACCGCCGGCAACTCATCAATCCAGCGCCTTCCACTCTTGTGCAGCTTGTCAAAGGTCTTCGTTCTCAAGCCTCGCAACACTTCAGCATTTGCCCTCTCCGCTTGGCCGTTGCTCCGTGGATGTGCCACGGAAGCAAAACAGACCTTGCTCCCGAGGTCTTGGATGTACTGCATGAAGGTGTGGCTTATGAACTACGTGCCGTTGTCTGTGATGACTCTGTTTGGCACACCAAAATGGTAGACCAGTCCTTTGAAGAACTTGATGGCTGACTGAGCAGTCACCTTCCTCACTGCTTCCACCTACGGCCACTTTGTGAACTTGTCAATTGCAACGTACAAGTACTCAAAGCCCCCGACAGCGCGGGGGAAAGGGCCCAATATATCGAGCCCCAGACCGAGAATGGCCAGGAGAGAGGGATTGTTTGAAGGGCTTGGGCTGGTTGATGAAGCTTCTTTGAATGGAACTAGCACGCTTCACACTTGGTTACTAGTGTCGTCGCATCCTGGAGGGCAGTGGGCCAGAAGAAACCTTACCGGAACGCCTTCCCGGCAAGGGCCCTCGACCCTATGTGGGAGCCATATATGCCTCCATGTATCTCCACCAACAGCTCCAGTCCTTCCTCTCGGGGGATGCACTTGAGTTTCACACCGTTCGGCCTTCTCCGGTACAGGACGTCATCGACGAACTAGTACAGGGCGGACCGACGGGCTACTTTCTCCGCTTCTTCTTGCTCCTTAGGAAGCTCCTCTGTTTGGAGGAATTGGACGGTATGCTGCACCCATGCCGGAGCCTGGGGCTCGACGGCAAGGACCAAAGGCATCTCTTCCGCCATGGGAGCGGTTGTCTCTACGGCCAGGGCTTGACGCCCTGCCAGAGCCAGCTGCTCTTGGGCAGGCTCAGCGTCCGTGGCAGCACCCTTGCCGGCAGCCCCAGGGGGCTCGGTAGGAAAGTACTTGCCGGGACCTGATTTTCTCCGCTTGCTCTGCCCCGCTGATGGATCGACGGATGGTTGAGTTAACCGGAGCAAAAAGGTACCTGGTTCCACAGGTAGCTTGAATGCGGCACGCTTTGACAGGCAATTGGCGATGTCGTTCTTCGCTAGGGGGACGTGCTCCGCCTGGATACTGTCAAAGTGTTCCTCCAGCTTCCTCACCTCATCTACGTAAGCTTCCATCAATGGGCTCTGATAATCCTTGTTGACTTGCCTGACAACGAGCTGCGAGTCACCCCTGACGATGAGCTTCTTAACCCCGAGGTCTGCCACGACCCTAAGACCGGCAAGCAATCCCTCATACTCAACGGTGTTGTTGGTGGACATCTCCCTGGGGAAGTGCACCTGGATCACGTACTTGAGGTGTTCTCCGGTGGGTGCGACGAGCAGCACACCAGCACCGGCGCCTTATAGTGAGAAAGCCCCATCAAAGTACATGATCCAGTTGCGGTCTGCTTCCTTGTCGGGGAGAGTGGTCTCCTGGATTTCTTCATCAAGCGTCGAGGTCCATTCTACGATGAACTCCGCCAAGACTCTGCTCTGAATTGTCGAGGTACTTTCAAACTTTAAACCGAAGCTTGACGGCTCCAAGGCCCATTCCACAATCCTTCCGGTTGCGTCCGGGTTGTGCAGTATCCGTTGCAACGGGAGGCGGGTGACGACAGTGATCTCGTGGGCTTGGAAGTAGTGACGCAGCTTCCTCGAGGCCGTAAGGAGGCCGAAGAGCAATTTTTGCACGCCGGAATACCTCGACCTAGCCCCCTGCAAGAGGGAGCTGACAAAGTAAACCAGGTGCTGCATCATCTTCTTCTTAGGCACCACTTCACTCGACTGCGCGGGCACTGCCTTGGTGGCACCAGACTCTGCCGGGGGCCGCGCCTTGTCGGCACTAGGCCCTGCCGGGGGAATCTTTGGCTTGCCATCCGCTGGTTCTGCCGCCATTGCTGCCTCCTCGTCGACCTCCCTCTGTGCCACTAGTGCGGCGCTGACCACTTGATTCGTCGCCACCAGATACAGCAGCAACGGCTCTTGTGGTTTAGGCGCAACCAGTATTGGCGTGGAGGAAAGGTATTTCTTCAGATCATGCTGTGCTGCCTCGGCTTCTGGGGTCCACTCTATTGGGCCTGCCTTCTTCAAGATTTTGAAGAAGGGAAGGGCGCGCTCGGCGGACTTGGAGATGAATCGGCTCATGGCGGCAACGCAGCCGGTGAGCCGACGCACATCCTTGATCCGCTTGGGCACCTCGATCTGCTCAATAGCCTAGATCTTGTCTGGGTTTGCCTCGATCCCGCGCTGCGACACAAAGAACCTGAGAAGTTTGCCGGACAGAACACCGAAGACACACTTCTCAGGGTTCAGCTTGAGGTTGATCTTGCGCAGGTTAGCAAATGTCTCTTCCAGATCTTGAACAAGAGTTGGCCGTCCTTGGTTTTGACCACTATGTCATCCATGTAGGCCTCCATATTTCTATGGAGCTGAGGTTCAAAACCAATTTGGACTGCTCTTGCAAATGTTGAGCCAGCACTCTTCAACCTGAAACGCATCCGTAAAAAGCAATACGTACCACATGGGGTGATGAATGCTCTCTTCTCTTCATCCTCTCTTGTCATGAAGATCTGGTGGTAGCCTGAGTAGGCGTCGAGGAATGATAACAGATCACACCCGGCTGTGGAGTCAACAATCTGGTCGATGCGCGGCAACGGGAAGGGGTCCTTAGGACAAGCCTTATTAATATCTGTGTAATCAATACACAGCCTCCACTTCCCATTCGCCTAGCGCACCACTACCGGATTGGCCAACCACGTCGGGTGGAGCACTCCTCTCACCAAACCTGCCGCTTCCAACTTCCTGATCTCCTCTGTGATGAACTCCTGCCTTTCCACAGCCTGCTTTCTGACCTTCTGCTTGACGGGCCACGCGTGGGGGTAGACAGCTAGGTGGTGCTCAATCACCTCCCTGGGAACACCAGGGATGTCGGACGCTTGCCATGCAAACACGTCAACATTTGCCCACAGGAAGGTGACGAGCGCTCCTTCCTATTTGCTGTCGAGGGTGGAGCCTATGGTGAAGGCCCCTCCCGTGCCATCCTCCCCGACGGGCACCTTCTTGGTCTGCGGCGGCTTGGCTCTGGATCTCTTGCTCTTGTCGGTAGAGCTCTCTGGCACGTCCTCAACGGTAGCACAACACTCTGAGGAGGTGCGCTTGCCGGAGTGGGTGCAAGAGGTCTTGCCGGGCTCCTTCTTCCCTCCCGGGCCTTCAGCAGCAGGAGCAGGTGCCTTGACGGCAGCTGCTGCAACTGCTTCCTGGTAGAGTTGGTCGGCGCAGATCAGCGCGTCCTTCTTGTCGGAGGGGACGAAGATGATTGTCGGAGTAATTGGACACGGGTATCCCGAAGACGGCAAGACAATATTTCAAGACATCGGGGCTAGCAAAGCCCCTCAGTCCGACTGCCCGGCCGCTCCTGCCGGTTCCCCGTCCGACTGCTCCACCCGGCCGGCTGCCAGCTGACCGACTGCGCCGACCAGCCGGCTGCCGACTGCAGCCCGACCCGACACCGACAAGACCCCGACGAGACGGCCATACCGCGGACAAGACAACTGTACCACGACGCCATCATGCACAGTGTCACTTGTCCCTGGGCACTATTCATGAAGTGACCTAGGAGACAAGCATGACACTCACCCATGCCCCCCATGCCACTAGCTAGCTTACATACTAAGCTACCTCACACTATAAAAGGAGACACACATCCATCCATCCAGGGGATGGACTCACGCACACACCCACAAGCAAGCTAGCTAGCAAGAGAGCTAGCTAGCCATCCATCCATCCATTCCCACGGGCAAGCATGCCCAAGCACACACATACGGCCATGAGCATGGCCGGCCACTAGAGCATGCCTCGTGCATGCATATATAGAGCTAGATGCCCATGGCACTGCCCCCAGATACAGCTCTAGGAGCACTTTGTACTGCCCGATGTACACCCCAGATATATATACTCAGACATGCAGGAGTAGGGGTATTATCTCTCCGGAGAGCCCCAAACCTGGGTAAACTAGCGCGTGCTACTCGCATACCCGCTCCCAGTCCTATCAGCAGCAGTCTTACCCTCACACTAAGCCCTTGTGGCATCTGTCGCCTCACACCCCCCCCCCCCCATGAGAATACCACGACAATGATGGTCAACGGCCCAGGCATCTTTAGCATGTTGTAGCCGTAGTGTGACACCGCCATGAACTTGGCTAGTGCCAGGCGGCCGAGGATCCCGTTGTAGGGCAAGGGGATCTCGGCCACGTCGAAGACGATCCTCTCCGTCCTGTAGTTCAACTCTCCTCCAAAAATCACGGGCAGTGTGATCTTTCCCTTCGGCTGGCTCCTCCCCGGATTGACCCCTTGAAACGTGCCCGTTTCCTCGAGGTCTCCATCAGGGATTTGCAACCTTTTGATCACGACAGGCGAGATCAGGTTCAGGCCGGCCCCGCCATCAACCAACATCTTGTTCACCCTGAGGTAGCGTATCATTGGTGAGACCAACAATGGCAAACACCCGACTGCGGTAGTGCGGTCAGGGTGGTCCTCGGCATCAAAGATGAGGGCTGTGCTGGACCACTGCAGCGGCTTCTGAGCGTCGAATGATGGCTCTCCTGCTGTAATCTCACGTGCCCACTGCTTGAGCTGGCGGTGAGAGGTATGCAGCGAGGCGCCGCCATCGACGCACATGGCCTCCGTAGCCTTCTGGAACCCTTGCTCACCAGACTCGTCGTCTTCGTCGTGATCATCGTCTTCTTGTTTCTTGTCGCGGCCCCGGGCGGGCCTCTCTTGCTGGTTGTCCTTGCCGGGGCAGCCTCCTTGGCCGCCACGCTTCTTGCCGGATCCCTCAGCACCGTCCTGGTCCTTCTCCTTGTCCCGCCTTTCGTACTCGGCCTTTTGCTTCTCAGCAAGAAGCTCGACTTGTTGGCAGTTCTGGAGGTCGTGGCCCTTGGTGCGGTGGATCTTGCAGTATTGCTTGCCAGAGCTTCCTGGCTTGTCGGTAGCCGCCAAGGCCCGGCAAGCGGCGCACCCGGCAATCTCCTTGTCGGGGGCGTCTGCCTTGACCTTCTTGTCGGCACCGGTATCGTCAGATCCCTCAACGGCAAGCACGGCCTTGCCTTTGCGTTTCCTGTTGCGACGCCGGCTCTTCTTCGTCGGGGTGGTGGCGTCTTCATCGGTAGAGTCAGTTTCCGCGCCGGCGTCTTCGCCGGGGTACTTCCTTCCCTCTTCAGCCCGGGCGCATCTATCGGCCAGAATGTAGAGCTCGGCCACATCCTTAACCTTGGTCATCGCCAGCTCTCGCGCATCTTGCGATTGCGCATGTTCTGGTGGAACGCGCTAATCACAGCGGCGGGATGAACGTCGGGGATGTTGTACTGCACCCGGCTGAATCTCTGGATGTACTTGTGCAGGGTCTCCCCTTCCTTCCGGGGAATGATATGTAGATCACTGGCCTGGCCATGAGCTTGGTGGCCTCCTGTGAAGGCGCCAACGAACTCATGGCACAGATCTGACCAAGAAGAAATGGAATCCACCGGCAAGTGCATCAACCAAGACATCACATTGGGCTTGAGCGCCAGCGGGAAATAGTTGGCAAGCACCTTGTCGTCGTGAGCCCCAGCGGCCTGCATCGCGATGGTGTAGATGCTGAGGAACTCGGACGGATGGGTCTTGCCAGTGTACTTCTTGCCGACGTCGGGCTTGAACGTGCGGTGGGACGGCCATTGGAACTGCCTCAGCTCACGGGTAAAAGCCGGCAGCCCACCTCGTAAGGTAGGCCGCCGGGGCCCCCCGGTGCCGGGTGGTCCATAGCGGGTCCCGCCCGCTTGTCCGACTGGCGGCGCGTTTCGCGCCGGCGCTCGACAGTGGTTCGAGCGTCTTCGTGAGCTCGCTCCCGAAGGACCTGGCGCTGGTCGCGGAGGGTCCGCGGGTCAGACGACGCTATGGAGATGTTATCACAAGCGTCATCGCGACGGGCCGACGCCCGCGGCGGCTGGCGAGGAGGAGGAGAGTGCACCGTGGCCGCAGCTCCCCCGGTCCTCCCAGCGCCAGCATGTGGTGGCTTGGTGGAGCACCGACCCGAGGGCCCCGCCGGTCGCGGATCGTCTTTGTTTGCGACGGCGACGAGGCTCCGGATGGTGGCCCTCCACTCGTCGAGCTTCTCCGCAGCAGGAGGGAAGTCGAGGAGCAGCTGTGCGCGCGCCAAAGCTTCCGCTAGCATGGGCGGCGGCGACAGCTGCGTGGATCGCAACGCGCTTCGTCTTCTAACTACGTTAGAAGGAGCTCCGTTACGACCCAGCGGCTGCGTGCCATTTCCGCCAGCGCTTCGGCGAGCGTGCTGGAGCCCTTCATCTTGTGGGTGACGCACAGGGCTCTTCCCACGGCGGTGCCCAGGGTCACCAACGTGGTGACGCTGCTCGGCGTGCACACCATGGGAAGAGCGCGCGGTGGTCGCCGGTATGAGCGTCTTGGAGGCCGCAGCACTGCCCGGAGGTGGCACAGCGACACCCCTGGAGGGCCACGCGCCGCCTGCGGGGGGCCGGCTCCGTCTTCGGATCTGGCGGCGTGCGGCCGGTTGTCTGGCGCTCAAACGACGCCGCTCGCCAGGCTCTGACTGCCTGGGCGATGCTGGTGCTCGCGGACCGCGGCCCGGGTCCTCTCCGCGATCGGTCCACTGCTCGTCCGCACCGGCACGGGCCGTTCGGCTCCCAACAAGCCGATCGCTGTGGCCGTCTTCTTCTTAGGAGCCATGGTGACGAGGAACTGCTAGGCTGACTACCAGACCAGATTCTCACAATTGCGCCCCCTGCCTAGCGCGCCAAAGATGTCGGTGTGGAACGACACCTATGGGATCACAAGAATCCCTACTACGATTGTCGGGGCGCAGGGTTGCGAGGAGAGCAGGGCTAGTAGACAGCACAGGGATCGTTTACCCAGGTTCGGGCCGCGAGGATGCGTAAAACCCTAGTCCTGCTTTGGTGGGTGTATTTCTGAGAGTTCTTGAGCTCTCGAACTAGTTGTGGTCAGTGCGTGGTTCGAAAGAGCCGAATCCTTCTCCAATATGCCATGGGCCTCCTTTTATAGTCAGAAGGGGCTGCCACAGTGGCACACAGGAGGTGGAAAGGCGTACAGTGCCCTGAGCTTATCACTCGAATTATAGGACAAGATGCATTTAATGCGTGGCTTAGGTGTCCCCTTGCTTTATCGGGGACGGGGGCGAGGCCCGTCCCGTCCATCACCGCTCCTCCTCGCTTCGACATGCGCCCCGGCCAGTGATGCGTGCGGTGCCATGTAGGTAGGCAGGCAGCTGAGGTGGCGCGGTGGTGGAGCCTTCACGAAGATCTGCATGCCGCCACGCAGGCGCTTGATGAGTTGGCCTGGGAGCTGCATGTTGCCACGCAGGTGCCCGCCCAGCTGGTTGGGCTGGCAGCTGCATGGGAACGGCGGTGGAAGCTTGGTAGGCGCGGGCCTGGCGGTGGTCCCGCTGGCGTCCTTGGTGAGGGCCTTGCCGGGTGGCCCGGCAAGTGTCTTGCCGTGGCGCGCTGTCGTCCCCAGCAAGGGTCTTGCCGGGGGTCTGGTAGCCTTCCTCGGCAAGGATCTTGCCGAGGATCGTCGTCTTCTAATCCTCATCTGATCTTGAATATGTCTTCACAAATATCTGCATGCCACCACGGAGGTGCCTCTCGAGCCCTGACCCCACGTGGATGATGGTGTTGGGGATCGTGGGCTCAAGGGTGGCTCGCTCTGTTGGTGTCGGGCGAGCTGTCCCGGCAAGGATCTTGCCGGGGCCGCTGAGGTTGCCCTGGCAAGATCCTGCTTCGTCCCTCTGCTCTTTGTGGTCTTGGCCTTGGCGTTGCTCTAGTTATCTTGGGCTTCGGTCTTACCTTGGCTCACCTCCCCTGCTCTCCTTGGTGTGACCGCGGGCGCGGCTCCGACTGCCCGTGCACAGGCATTGGGTTACAAAAACGCACCCCTCTTTTTGTACACCGACAGGGGGGTTCCGGTAACCCCCCGGTACTCCGGAAAATGCTCGAACTCATCCGAAACACTTCTGGTGTCCAAACATAGCCTTCCAATATATCAATCTTTGTGTCTCAACCATTTCGAGAATCCTCGTCATGTCCGTGACCACATCCGGGACTCCGAACTACCTTCCGTACATCAAAACACATAAACTCATAATACCGATCGTCATCGAACGTTAAGCGTGCGGACCCTACGGGTTCGAGAACTATGTAGACATGACCGAGACTCATCTCCAATCAATAACCAATAGCGGAACCTGGATGCTCATATTGGCTCCCACATATTCTACGAAGATCTTTATCGGTCAAACCGCATAACAACATATGTTGTTCCTTTTGTCATCGGTATGTTACTTGCCCGAGATTCGATCGTCGGTATCTCAATACCTAGTTCAATCTCGTTACCGGCAAGTCTGATTACTTATGCCGTAATGCATCATCCCGCAACTAACTCATTAGTCACATTGCTTGCAAGGCTTATAGTGATGTGCGTCACCGAGAGGGGCCAGAGATACCTCTCCGACAATCAGAGTGACAAATCCTAATCTCGATCTATGCCAACTCAACAAAAACCATTGGAGACACCTGTAGAGCATCTTTATAATCACCCAGTTACGTTGTGACATTTGATAACACACTAAGTGTTCCTCCGGTATTCGGGAGTTGCATAATCTCATAGTCATAGGAACATGTATAAGTCATGAAGAAAGCAATAGCAACAAACTAAACGATCATCGTGCTAAGCTGACGGATGGATCATGTCAATCACATCATTCTCTAATGATGTGATCCCGTTAATCAAATGACAACTCATGTCTATGGCTAGGAAACTTAACCATCTTTGTTTAACGAGCTAGTCAAGTAGAGGCATACTAGTGACACTTTGTTTGTTTATGTATTCACACATGTACTAAGTTTCCAGTTAACACAATTCTAGCATGAATAATAAACATTTATCATGATATAAAGAAATATAAATAACAACTTTATTATTGCATCTAGGGCATATTTCCTTTAGTCTGTACATGTCAGGATCGTCAAGTTTAACCCGAGTACTCCGCATGTGCAAAACTGTCTTGCACCCATTGTATGTGAACGTAGAGCCTATCACACCCGATCATCACGTGGTGTCTCAGCACGAAGAACTATCACAATAGTACATACTCAGGGAGAACACTTATACCTTGAAATTTTAGTAAGGGATCATCTTATGATGCTACCGCCGTACTAAGCAAAATAAGATGCATAAAAGATAAACATCACATGCAATCAAAATATGTGACATGATATGGCCATCATCATCTTGTGCCTGTGATCTCCATCTCCAAAGCACCGTCATGATCTCCATCGTCACCGGATTGACACCTTGATCTCCATCGTAGCGTCGTGGTCGTCTCACCAACTATTGCTTCTACAACTATCGCTAATGCGTGTGATAAAGTAAAGCAATTACATGGCGTTTGCATTTCATACAATAAAGCAACAACCATAAGGCTCCTGCCAGTTGCCGATAACTTTTACAAAACATGATCATCTCATACAACAACATATATCACATCATGTCTTGACCATATCACATCACAACATGCCCTGCAAAAACAAGTTAGACGTATTCTACTTTGTTGTTGCAAGTTTTACGTGGCTGCTACGGGCTTCTAGTAAGAACCGTTCTTACCTACGCATCAAAACCACAACGGTGATTTATCAAGTTTGCTGTTTTAACCTTCAACAAGGACCGGCCGCAGTCAAATTCGATTCAAGTAAAGTTGGAGAAACAGACACCCGCCAGCCACCTGTATGCAAAACTAGTTGCATGTCTGTCGGTGGAACCGGTCTCATGAACGTCGTCATGTAAGGTTGGTCCGGGCCACTTCATCCAACAATACCATCAAATCAAAATAAGAAATTGGTCGTAAGCAGTATGATGATCACCGCCCACAACTCTTTGTGTTCTACTCGTGCATATCATCTACGCATAGACCTAGCTCGGATGCCACTGTTGGGGAACGTAGCATGCAATTTCAAAAAAAATCCTACGCTCACGCAATATCTATCTAGGAGATGCATAGCAACGAGAGCGGGAGAGTGTGTCCACATACCCTCGTAGACCGAAACCGGAAGCGTTTTGACAACGCGCTTGATGTAGTCGAACTTCTTCTCGTTCCGACCGATCAAGCACCGAACGTACGGCACCTCCGAGTTCTGCACACATTCAGCTCGATGGCGTCCCTCGAACTCTTGATCCAGAAAAGTGTCGAGGGAGAGTTCCGTCAGCACGACGGCGTGGTGACGGTGATGGTGAAGTGATCCGTGTAGGGCTTTGCCTAAGCACTACGTGAATATGACCGGAGGCGTAAACTGTGGAGGGGGGCGCCGCACACGGCTAACAATTGTTAGTGTGTGTTCTAGCGGTGCCCCCCTCATATAGATAGGTTGGAGGGGAGGATAGGCAGCCAAGGCGGCGCCCCAAGTAGGAGGAATCCTACTTGGGCACCTCCCAAATCGGCCTCCCCCTTTTCCTATTCCTATTCAGAGTAGGAAGGGACGAGGGGGAAGGGGGAATCCTATTCCTTTTTTCCTTTCCTCCTTCCCCTTTCCTTCTCCAATTTGGCCCGCCCATATGGGGAGCGCACCAGCCCCTTTGTGGCTGGTGTGTTTCCCCTCTTGGCCCATAAGGCCCATATCTTTTGCCGGGGGTGCCCGGAACCCCTTCCGGTGACCCGATAAGTACCTGGTGCTTCCCGGAGCACTTCCGGTGTCCGAATACCATCGTCCTATATATCAATATTTACCTCCCGACCATTTCAAGACTCCTCGTCATGTCCGCGATCTCATCTGGGACTCCAAACAACATTCGATCACAAAATCACATAACCTCATATAATAACAAATCGTCATCGAACGTTAACCGTGCGGAACCTACGGGTTCGAGAACTATGTAGACATGACCGAGACACCTCTCCGGTCAATAACCAATAGCGAAACCTAGATGCTCATATTGGCTCCCACATATTCTACGAAGATCTTTATCGGTCGAACCGTTATGACAACATACATTATTCCCTTTGTCATCGGTATGTCACTTTCCCGAGATTCGATCGTCGGTATCTTCATACCTAGTTTGATCTCTTTACCGACAAGTATCTTTACTCGTTCCATAATACATCATCCCGCAACTAACTCATTAGTCACATTGCTTGCAAGGCTTATAGTGATGTGCGTCACCGAGAGGGGCCAGAGATACCTCTCCGACAATCAGAGTGACAAATCCTAATCTCGATCTATGCCAACTCAACAAAAACCATTGGAGACACCTGTAGAGCATCTTTATAATCACCCAGTTACGTTGTGACATTTGATAACACACTAAGTGTTCCTCCGGTATTCGGGAGTTGCATAATCTCATAGTCATAGGAACATGTATAAGTCATGAAGAAAGCAATAGCAACAAACTAAACGATCATCGTGCTAAGCTGACGGATGGGTCATGTCAATCACATCATTCTCTAATGATGTGATCCCGTTAATCAAATGACAACTCATGTCTATGGCTAGGAAACTTAACCATCTTTGTTTAACGAGCTAGTCAAGTAGAGGCATACTAGTGACACTTTGTTTATGTATTCACACATGTACTAAGTTTCCAGTTAACACAATTCTAGCATGAATAATAAACATTTATCATGATATAAGGAAATATAAATAACAACTTTATTATTGCATCTAGGGCATATTTCCTTTAGTGTGTACATGTCAGGGTCGTCAAGTTTAACCCGAGTACTCCGCATGTGCAAAACTGTCTTGCACCCATTGTATGTGAACGTAGAGCCTATCACACCCGATCATCACGTGGTGTCTCAGCATGAAGAACTATCACAATAGTACATACTCAGGGAGAACACTTATACCTTGAAATTTTAGTAAGGGATCATCTTATGATGCTACCGCCGTACTAAGCAAAATAAGATGCATAAAAGATAAACATCACATGCAATCAAAATATGTGACATGATATGGCCATCATCATCTTGTGCCTGTGATCTCCATCTCCAAAGCACCGTCATGATCTCCATCGTCACCGGATTGACACCTTGATCTCCATCGTAGCGTCGTGGTCGTCTCACCAACTATTGCTTCTACAACTATCGCTAATGCGTGTGATAAAGTAAAGCAATTACATGGCGTTTGCATTTCATACAATAAAGCAACAACCATAAGGCTCCTGCCAGTTGCCGATAACTTTTACAAAACATGATCATCTCATACAACAACATATATCACATCATGTCTTGACCATATCACATCACAACATGCCCTGCAAAAACAAGTTAGACGTATTCTACTTTGTTGTTGCAAGTTTTACGTGGCTGCTACGGGCTTCTAGTAAGAATCGTTCTTACCTACGCATCAAAACCACAACGGTGATTTATCAAGTTTGTTGTTTTAACCTTCAACAAGGACCGACCGCAGTCAAATTCGATTCAAGTAAAGTTGGAGAAACAGACACCCGCCAGCCACCTGTATGCAAAACTAGTTGCATGTCTGTCGGTGGAACCGGTCTCATGAACGTCGTCATGTAAGGTTGGTCCGGGCCACTTCATCCAACAATACCACCAAATCAAAATAAGAAATTGGTCGTAAGCAGTATGATGATCACCGCCCACAACTCTTTGTGTTCTACTCGTGCATATCATCTACGCATAGACCTAGCTCGGATGCCACTGTTGGGGAACGTAGCATGCAATTTCAAAAAAAATCCTACGCTCACGCAATATCTATCTAGGAGATGCATAGCAACGAGAGCGGGAGAGTGTGTCCACATATCCTCGTAGACCGAAACCGGAAGCGTTTTGACAACGCGCTTGATGTAGTCGAACTTCTTCTCGTTCCGACCGATCAAGCACCGAACGTACGGCACCTCCGAGTTCTGCACACATTCAGCTCGATGGCGTCCCTCGAACTCTTGATCCAGAAAAGTGTCGAGGGAGAGTTCCGTCAGCACGACGGCGTGGTGACGGTGATGGTGAAGTGATCCGTGTAGGGCTTTGCTAAGCACTACGTGAATATGACCGGAGGCGTAAACTGTGGAGGGGGGCGCCGCACACGGCTAACAATTGTTAGTGTGTGTTCTAGCGGTGCCCCCCTCATATATATAGGTTGGAGGGGAGGATAGGCAGCCAAGGCGGCGCCCCAAGTAGGAGGAATCCTACTTGGGCACCTCCCAAATCGGCCTCCCCCTTTTCCTATTCCTATTCAGAGTAGGAAGGGACGAGGGGGAAGGGGGAATCCTATTCCCTTTTTCCTTTCCTCCTTCCCCTTTCCTTATCCAATTTGGCCCGCCCATATGGGGGGGCGCACCAGCCCCTTTGTGGCTGGTGTGTTTCCCCTCTTGGCCCATAAGGCCCATATCTTTTGCCGGGGGTGCCCGGAACCCCTTTCGGTGACCCGATAAGTACCCGGTGCTTCCCGGAGCACTTCCGGTGTCCGAATACCATCGTCCTATATATCAATATTTACCTCCTGACCATTTCAAGACTCCTCATCATGTCCGCGATCTCATCTGGGACTCCAAACAACATTCGATCACCAAATCACATAACTCATATAATAACAAATCGTCATCGAACGTTAACCGTGCGGAACCTACGGGTTCGAGAACTATGTAGACATGACCGAGACACCTCTCCGGTCAATAACCAATAGCGAAACCTAGATGCTCATATTGGCTCCCACATATTCTACGAAGATCTTTATCGGTCGAACCGTTATGACAACATACATTATTCCCTTTGTCATCGGTATGTCACTTTCCCGAGATTCGATCGTCGGTATCTTCATACCTAGTTTGATATCTTTACCGACAAGTATCTTTACTCGTTCCATAATACATCATCCCGCAACTAACTCATTAGTCACATTGCTTGCAAGGCTTTTTATGATGTGTATTACCGAGAGGGCCCAGAGATACCTCTCCGATACTCAGAGTGACAAATCCTAATCTGGATCTATGCCAATCCAACAAACACCTTTGGAG
This sequence comes from Aegilops tauschii subsp. strangulata, assembly GCF_002575655.3. Classification (NCBI taxonomy): domain Eukaryota; kingdom Viridiplantae; phylum Streptophyta; class Magnoliopsida; order Poales; family Poaceae; genus Aegilops; species Aegilops tauschii. The sequence continues at coordinate 539,527,690 of NC_053037.3, read as the reverse complement.
ATACCTGTAGAGCATCTTTATAATCAACCAGTTATGTTGTGACGTTTGATAGCACACAAGGTATTCCTCCGGTATCTGGGAGTTACATAATCTCATAGTCAAAGGAATATGTATATGCCATGAAGAAAGCAATAGCAATAATACTGAACGATTAATATGCTAAGCTAATGGATGGGTCTTGTCCATCACATCATTCTCCTAATGATGTGATCCCGTTCATCAAATGACAACACATGTCTATGGTTAGGAAACTTAACCATCTTTGATTAACGAGCTAGTCTAGTAGAGGCTTACTAGGGACACGGTGTTTTGTCTATGTGTCCACACATGTATCAAGTTTTCAGTTAATACAATTCTAGCATGAATAATAAACATTTATCATGATATAAGGAAATAGAAAATAACAACTTTATTATTGCCTCTAGGGCATATTTCCTTCAACCACCGCACCTTCTCTTTTCGCCCTCTCCTCCCCCACTTCTTTCCCAGAAACCCTCTTCTAATCTTCTTGGGTAGTTCTTTTGTTGGATAGGTTGGGTCATCGGTTTCTTTCTTCGTGGCTTGGGCGGTGGTATTGGCTATGTATATGTTCCACTTCGGTTGCTGTCGTGGTTTTGTCACGGCAGATGTCCTGGAGAAAGGACTTAGTTGTGGAGCCATCGCTACGGGTTAACTTAAAGGGGTTAAAGCGGACAAGGGACGCAAGAGAGTTTATACTGGTTCGGCCCCTTGCGGTGAAGGTAAAAGCCTACGATCCAGTTGTTGTGGGATTGCTTGGGTTTCGATGACCAGGGAGCGAATACGCTTTGCCTGAGTCTCGAGTTGTTGTTTGTTGTCTGTTGAACCGCCGTCGGGTCGTCCCCTTATATACATGGGTTGACGCCCGTCGGTTTACAGAATCCCGAGGCCGGCTCATAAATGTGTCCGGCTCGGTCTCTGCTCTTTCTATCTTACAACACAAGTCTACATATCAATGCCGGTTTATGTCTACAGGCCTTAAACTGGCTTCGGGCCCTGGGCCTTCATAAAGCGTCACCGTCTGTCTTCATGGGCTTTAGATATAATGAACTGCTTATGGGGTTAACCCGGCCTCTCCTGGCCGGTTTACACCAAGGGGTAATATCCCCAACATTAGGCCCCAGATTGATTTGAACTAGTTCATGTCAATCCTCTGTACTTAAGAAAATTTCTTCTTTCAACATCTTCACGTAATTTTGTAAACCGCCGTGACGTCATCTTCCAGGACCATAGTAAACCGCCGTGACGTCATCTGTTATTTAAAACTGTGAAGAAAATTTCTTCTTTCAACATCTTCACGTAATTTTGTAAACCGCCGTGACGTCATCTTCCAGGACCATGGTAAACCGCCGTGACGTCATCTGTTATTTAAACTTGTGTATAACCCACCTTCATTAATGAGCCTCCGACAATCGAGGTGACAGCTCCGCCAAATATCCAAATTTTGGGCTCCTCGATATTTGCGCCTGACACTTATCTTTTTGCCTTTATAAATAGGGCCAGCGGGTCTTTCCATTCCCCGTATCTCTTCACCTCATCTTCTTCCTCGCACTGCCCGACCTTCGGAGCTCCGCCGCCACCGTCGACCTTCGTTTCTGCCTCCGCGACGGCTGCTGCATCAACCTGACCGGACCAGAAAAGTGTGGCGGTCCCCCGCTGTTCCCTCATCATCAGTGAGTTCTTCTTTTCTTTGCTCTAGATCCACCATTAGGGTTTCAATTTTCATCGGAGTCTATCCAATGCCCGCCATTGTTCTTTCATGTTCTTTTCATTAGCATAAACAACTAGCTGGATCCGATATTTCTTACGCGGCCGTAGCCATAATCCCCTTTTTGTTAGATCTGTTCCTTTACACAAAACTCATCTGAATCTTGCTAAACTATTCAAACTCTTGAAATTAGGTCTGAATTTATTTTGATTTTCCAACGCACGGCAGATCTGAAATTACCATGCCAAGCTGTGAAATTTGTTTTTCCTTCACTTACGCATCTTTAAACTTGTATCTTCAATACTAGATTAGGCGGTTTAACTTCATAGAAAAATGATGACCCAGTAGATACCATTAGCCCCCTGTTGAACCGCCAATGCACTCATTATTGTACTGTCTCCATCAGCAGACTCCGGTTCACAAATAACCAACTCCGGTTTAACAATATACTTACATCCTTATACCGCTTTATAATTGTCCACTGTAAATCTTAAACTGGCAATAATCATGTTTCAGATTTTCATTGCCATGGCCAAGCAAGTGTATGAATGTAATTGGGCTCCTTCTCGAGTAACTGAAGAGCAGTTAAACAACTGTGTTAAAACGGGCGCTTTAGCCAAGAAAGATGTCATCCACTGGAGGGTCCCTGGCCCAGAAAATCCTCCTACACCTAAGGATGGAGAGGTAGTCATGTTTGCTGATCACCTGAGTCGAGGGTTTAGCCCTCCCGGTTCAAAAAAATTCCGGGATGTACTGGCCAGTTTTCAACTGCACCCTCAAGACATCGGTCCAAATTCTGTGACCAACATCTGCCACTTCCAAGTCTTCTGTGAGGCTTATCTACAAGAGGAACGTACAGTCGAACTGTTCAGGGATTTCTTTCACTTAAACCGTCGCACAGAATTCACGGATGGACCCAATACTGAATTAGGCGGAATGGCGGTTCAGAAAAGGAAGGAAGTCACTTTCCCTCGTCCCAAGCTCCATAGTCACCCCAAAGAGTGGAACCAGACCTGGTTTTATTGCAAGGATACATCTCCACCTGATGAAAACCCCCTGCCGGGTTGTACTGCCCTGAACGCCTTAGCAATACACATCCTTTTCCTCCGAGGTTGACTGCAAAAGAAAGGGCCAACTATGCCCCTCAACTATCAAAGCTTAGAGCCTTCATGGTGAACGGTTTGACAGGAGTTGATCTTGCTCGTTGTTGGATAAGCTGGAGTATTCTGCCCTTAAGCCGGCGCTCCGGTTTGATGTGTGAGTACACAGGGAGTTTGAAGGATGCTCAACGACACATTGACATTCAGCTTACAGATGCGGAAGTTACTGAGGCTGTAAAGAAGATGCTGAATGAACCGGAGGCTGTCTGTGGCCAGATCGGACTACTCCCTTTCTGCACCTTCAACAAACCGCCAGCTGTAAGAATCATATAATCTTTTTATCTGAAGTTGCTTCTGTCCAAATATTCTCTGAAATTGTGATTATTTGCTGACAGGGTAATGATCCGTTCTGGAACAAGAAACCACAAGACAAACCGGCAAAACTGCAAGACAAAACGGCCAAGCCACTTCGCCCAAAGACCAAGATTGTTAAGAAACCTGCCAAGAAAAGGACCACTGCATCCTCTGAGCTACCAGCTGATGACGATGTGGGTAACCCGGAATCAGAGGTAGAACTTGACTCTCTTGGTTCATTTTTCGTACATCTCATTGACAATGATTATTATCAGGACGACGCTGAAGGTAGTCATGCTGATGATGTAGAGGTAATCATTCTTTCCTCCGATTCAGATCCTCTGCCAACATCAAAAATCCGTCGAGCAAACCGGAAAGTAAAATTTTCTCACCCCCTTGCTTACTTGGACCCAAACTTTCTTTTGAAGACACAGCAGCACGAAGCTCGCCGCACAACCCGGCACAGCGGCCAGGTAGTTACCTCCGCCGGTTTACCGAACACTCCGGTTCGGAAACGCCGATCAGAGGTCTCTTATCCCCTTGACACTTCATGCCCCAAAGCGGGTTGTTTCCGTCAGCCTCTTAACCCGTCTGATTCAAATTATCAAGGTACTTCTCACTCATCTTCTGGCGAGTCGTCGGCCACAAAGCTTCCACCCCTCAAAACAGTTCTTGGGTGAGCCATACACTTATTTTTATCTTTGATATGTTATTTTAATATATACTGTACTGATCCTCATGTTTATCTTTCTCAGCGCCAAGCCCAGACCCAGCAAGAAGGCTCGGTTGAATAAACCGACTGATGATAACGTGGCTGTTGAACCGGAAAAAACTCCAGATCCTAAGGAGACCAATGTTGACGCCATGCTTAATGACCCACCGCCTCAAGATCATGATTTTGTTGCTGAGCAGATAGAAGTTGACACCACAAGCCATGTTGACCAGCCAACCAGCCCTGTCTGAACTAATGACAAACCGGTCAGTCCAGTTAAAAATACTGACGAACTACCAACCCTAGTAAAAGCTGCTGATGACAAAGATGATGACATTATGATTACTGGAACTGGCCACACCACTTCTGGCAATCCTGTCGCTTTGTCAAAGCATACTGCCAAAGACGAGCTCTCTGCAATTGGCAAAGGCAAATGGAACGCCGATTTGTCAAATTATACCCATCTCAATGCTCAAGACCTTCACTCCGGCTTCTTGAACCGTCTGTACACCAGCCGTGACTATGAAGCCGGTTTGGTAAATTTGATGAAAGAGCGATATGAGGTAATACTCAACTCTGCTTAACTGTCTCTCTTGTGAATTCCAAATATCAATTCCAGTAGCCCCCAAGTGACGGTTTATGATATCAATCTGAACCGGGACTTTTAGTAACAATCTTTATATTTGCAACACTGCATCTTTTTTCACTGGTATAGTCCCCAAGGGCCGGTTTAACTTTATAAAGATGAACCAGGACTGTAGAAGAATTCCCATCTCAGCAATTATGAGCAAACACACATTAGCCCCCAAGTGCCAAGTTTAATACTTGTATTGTGCTTGGGACTTGTAGAAATTTCTGATAAGGAGCAAATATGCATTAGCCCCCAAGTACCAAGGGCATAACTTGTTATGTGCTTGGTACTTCAAATATGTACTGTCAACTCATTATATATCTTTCTCTTTATAGGCTGAGTTGAGCAAGGAGGAAAGCCAAACCGCTGATCTGCAAGAGAACCTCAAATCCCAGCAAGCCGAAACCTCCAAAGCCAAGGAAGAGTTGACCAGCACTCTAGGCGCTATGGAGAAACTAAAAGAGGGCTTCAACAAGGAGCGGGCGGATTGGGAGACTGAAAAATCCGCTTTAATAAAAAGGGCTGAGAACGCAGAAGCAGCTCTTAAACCGGTGGTTGATGAACTGACTAATGTAAAGCGGCAGATTCATGCCATGACTGCTGCTGTGTTCGGTAAACATCTTTTCCTAAATACGTTCAACATATCTTCCCATGTGTTGTCGGTTTACTGATGTGTACAATGGTGCAGGAATTCGTATTAGCCACCTGGGCTCTGATGTACAGAAGAAGCTGAAGGCTGCTTACACTCTGATAGAACAGTTGTACACCGGCGCGCAGCGGATCATCTATACCGCTTCACACAATAATCCTCCCCCCACCTTGATCAAGGAAACCTTAGAAAGGTTATCTGTGCTTCCTGCCCGGGTAGAAGAGCTAAAAAAGTCTGCCGCAAGAACAGGCGCTCTGACCGCACTAATCCAGGCAAAAGCATGGGTACCTGACTTTGATCCAGTGGAAGCGGCCCAAGGCTATCCCGGCTTGAAAGAAGACGGAACAGAATTTGGCAATGATGATCTCCGAACCATAAACCGGGAAGTACGTCCATTGTCTTGTCAGCTGGCTGAAGAGGCGGATCTCTCATACTACCAGGCGAGTTATGATGACAAGAACCGACGGATTGCTGCACCAATTCCGGAAGCGCAAAACCTTATCCCACCAATCCGTAAGCACACTTATGCCCCTGACATTGAACCATCCACGCTTATAAGTGATGAAGCTGTATTCCAAGCCCTAACTGGGATCGACTGGGCAACTGTTGACTTCCAGCCACTGGGTAGAGAGGAGGGAGTTGAACCGGTGCGAGACGATCCGCAGCCGTCAGGCCAAGCTGGTAACGAATCATGATCCGGAGGCCGGTTTAGTCTTCTACATGCTGCGACACATATTTGAGAAAACAATTATCCTTTTGGGCACTGAGACGCCTTGTAATAGGCTAGTTTAAAACACTTGGTCTCTTATGCCTTCGTGCATGTTTATCTGCGACTGATGCTTGTTAATCCGCCATGCTTTAAGATATGAAGTTCATAATCCATAGCCATTTATTCAAGCTGTTCCTGCAGATAAGAAGCTTAAAGTGCCCTGGCGGTTTACCACCGGGCGGGTCATGATACCCAAATATATATATGACCAAGGTTTATAACCAAGGTTGTAAAAGATAACCAAATATGGAAATATATGATACCTGTGACCTTTAGGCATAATGTACTGACAACTTGTAGTTGACAGCCGAACCGGGTTGATAAACACCGGTTTGAAAACATCACAAATCTTATCAAAAGAAAGAAAAACTTAGCAAAAAGCAAATAAAAACCGTTGTGGTCGAGGCTTTTCACGGGCTGCCAGGCCCCAAATTCGAGGCTTTTCATGGGCTGCCAGGCCACTGAGTTAAACCATTTTTGCAAAGCCTTTTAAGATGGTCCTCAATCCTTAACCAAACATCGTTTTAACTTGACAAGTTCAGGGTCTTTATTCTAGAGTAACTTGTCAAAGTTCGACTTACTTAAATAGGTAGGTTAACCCGGGGTTTTAGGTGTATACACCAGACTTCCAAGCCATAGCTTGATAGCCTATTACAAGTGTAGATTCTTAGTTCATTTCGACAGCAAAGAATCCCCAAGTAATATTTTGAGCTGTGCTCAGTGGGTGCCTATGTTTGAGTTGTTGTTTTACAACACTCTCTTTGGCCCCGGATTGATTTGGCTTTGAGCCGATCAAGAGGTGTGACTATGGTTCGGATACGACCAAGCCCCCAAGTGATGTTGTGGCATTGTGCCGATCAAGAGGTGTAGCTATGGTTCGGATACGACCAAGCCCCCAAGTGATGTAACATAAAGCTTTGAGAAGCTAAATCAAGGGGTAAACCGGACGCCGCTTTATAAACAGAAGCTCCATGTAACCACACATGATGTAAGAAAAACAACAGATACCCCGCTTTAGCTGAGGTTCCGGTTTATTATATTGATCATGATATATACATTGTCATAATATGTACATAAGCAGAGCCTATGGCTCAAGTATAGTAGGGCCGAAGATGAGCAATATTCCACGGCCGGTTGGTCTCCTCCTCCGACTTACGTGAGTCTTTGCGCTCTCGAACATCGATTAGATAGTATGACCCGTTGTGTAGATTCTTGCTGACCACAAAGGGTCCTTCCCAAGGGGGGGATAGCTTGTGCATATCCGTCTGATCCTGGACGAGTCGAAGCACCAAATCACCTTCTTGAAAGGTTATGGTTCTAACCCGGCGGCTGTGATAACGACGCAGATCTTGCTGATAAATTGCCGAACGGGCCGCCGCCATGTCACGCTCCTCATCTAACAGGTCAAGAGCTTCCTGCCGTGCCTTCTTGTTGTCAGCTTCAACATATGTCGCTACACGAGGTGAGTCATGATGGATGTCACTAGGAAGAACCGCTTCCGCTCCATAAACCAAGAAGAACGGTGTGTATCCTGTCGATCTGTTGGGTGTGGTATTGATGCTCCATAACACAGAAGGTAACTCCTCAACCCAACAACCCGGCGTCCGTTGCAAAGGAACCATAAGCCGGGGTTTGATGCCTCTCAAGATCTCTTGATTGGCCCTCTCCGCTTGACCATTGGATTGGGGGTGAGCCACTGATGACACGTCAAGCCGGATGTGCTCACGTTGACAGAACTCCTTCATGGCACCCTTTGACAGATTGGTACCATTGTCTGTTATAATGCTGTGTGGAAAGCCAAACCGGAAGATCACCTTTTTGATGAATTGAACCGTCGTAGCTGCATCACACTTACTAACTGGCTCTGCCTCCACCCACTTCGTGAACTTATCAACCGCCACCAAAAGGTGAGTCTTCTTGTCCTTGGATCTCTTGAAAGGCCCAACCATATCCAGCCCCCAAGTTGCAAACGGCCAGGTGATTGGAATCATCCTCAATTCTTGAGCCGGTACATGAGCGCGCCTTGAGAATTTCTGACAGCCATCACATCTTTTGACCAAGTCCTCGGCATCAGCATGAGCTGTCAACCAATAAAAACCGTGACGAAACGCCTTGGCCACCAAATACTTTGAACCGGCGTGGTGACCACAATCTCCTTCGTGGATCTCATGCAAAATTTCATGGCCTTCTTCAGAAGACACACAGCATTGAAACGCCCCTGTCACACTGCAATGATGTAACTCTCCATTAATAATAGTCATGGACTTGGACCGCCGGATTATCTGCCTGGCCAAAGTTTCATCCTCTGGCAACTCGCCCCGGTTCATATACGCCAAATATGGAACCGTCCAATCCGGGATAACATGAGGAGCCGCCACCAACTGAGCTTCCGGATCAGGAATAGCCAAATCCTCTTCACCAGGGAGCTTGACAAATGGATTATGCAGAACATCCAGGAAGACATTAGGTGGAACCGGTTTACGTTGGGAACCCAGGCGGCTTAAAGCATCCGTCGCTTCATTCTTCCGCTGGTCCACATGATCCACATGATAACCTTTAAAGTGACCTGCAACAATATCCACCTCATGACGATATGCTGCCATGAGTGGGTCCTTGGAATCCCAAGTGTCGGACACTTGTTGAGGCACCAAATCCGAGTCACCGAAGCACTTAACTCGGCTTAGGTTCATCTCCTTCGCCATCCGAAGACCATGGAGTAGAGCCTCATATTCAGCTGCATTGTTAGTGCACGGGAACATTAAATGGAGAACATAACAAAAACTTATCACCTCGTGGGGAAGTTAATACGACTCCAGCCCCCGAGCCCTCCAATTGCCTGGACCCATCAAAATGAATAGTCCAATAAGTATGATCGGGCTTCTCTTCTGGCGCTTGTAGTTCTGTCCAATCATTGATGAAATCCACAAGTGCTTGAGATTTGATCGCCGTTTGGGGTATGTATTTCAACCCGTGAGGCCCGAGCTCGATAGCCCACTTAGCAATCCGGCCAGTCGCCTCCCTGTTCTGGATTATATCCCCCAAAGGAGCAGAACTGACCACCGTGATGGGATGACCTTGGAAATATTGCTTAAGCTTCCGGCTTGCCATAAAAACCCCATACACCAGTTTTTGCCAATGCGGGTACCTCTGCTTGGACTCAATAAGTACCTCACTGATATAGTAAACCGGCCGTTGAACCGGATATTCCTTTCCGGCCTCCTTGCGCTCCACCACAATAGCCACACTAACAGCCCGGGCGTTAGCTGCCACATATAGTAACAATGGATCTTTGTCAACCGGAGCAGTGAGAACCGGCGGATTAGCCAGCTGCCGCTTTAAGTCCTCAAATGCTTCATTAGCGGCATCACTCCAGACGAAGTTATCCGTTTTCTTCAGCATCTGATACAAAGGGATGGCCTTCTCGCCAAGGCGACTGATAAATCGGCTCAACGCGGCAATCCGGCCTGCCAGGCGCTGAACATCATTGATACACTTTGGTTTGGCCAAAGAGGTGATGGCTTTGATCTTTTCTGGATTAGCTTCAATGCCCCTGTTAGACACCAAAAAGCCCAAGAGCTTGCCTGCAGGTACACCAAAGACGCACTTGGCCAGATTAAGCATCATTTTATAAACCCGCAGGTTATCAAAGGTTTCCTTCAAGTCATCAATCAATGTCTCCTTCTTCCTTGATTTCACCACAATATCATCCACATAGGCGTGAACATTGCGGCCGATCTGTTTATGAAGACAATTTTGCACACACCGTTGATAAGTCGCCTGGGCACTCTTGAGCCCAAAGGGCATGGACACATAGCAGAAGGCTCCAAAGGGAGTTATGAAGGTTGTCTTCTCCTGGTCCTTAACTGCCATTTTGATCTGATGATAACCAGAATATGCATCCAAAAAGCTTAAACGCTCGCAACCCGCCATAGCATCAATAATTTGATCAATACGGGGAGGGCAAAAGGGTCTGCTGGACAAGCTTTGTTGAGATCTGTGTAGTCCACACACATACGCCAAGTGTCGTTCTTCTTAAGGACCAGCACCGGATTAGCCAACCATTCAGGATGAAATACTTCAACGATAAATCCAGCCGCCAAGAGCCTGGCTACTTCTTCTCCAATAGCCTTGCGTCTTTCTTCATTGAACCGGCGGAGAAACTGCTTGACCGGTTTATACTTGGGATCAACATTGAGAGTGTGCTCAGCGAGTTCTCTCGGTACACCTGGCATGTCAGAAGGCTTCCACGCAAAGATGTCCCGATTCTCACGGATGAACTCGATGAGCGTGCTTTCCTATTTCATATCCAAGTTAGTGCTGATGCTAAATTGCTTGGACGAATCATCGGGCACGAAGTCAACAAGCTTAGTCTCATCAGCCGATTTAAACTTCAGGGTTGGATCATGCTCTGTAGTTGGTTTCTTCAATGAAGTCATATCTGCCGGATCAACATTGTCTTTGTAAAACTTCAACTCTTCTGTTGCACAAACTGACTCAGCATAAGCTTCATCACCTTCTTCACACTCCAGAGCGATCTTGCGGCTCCCATGCACTGTTATAGTTCCCTTGTGACCCGGCATCTTGAGCTGCAGATAGACATAACAAGGCCGTGCCATAAACTTAGCATAAGCTGGCCGTCCAAACAGGGCATGATACAGGATTTTGATTTTCACCACTTCAAAGGTCAAACTTTCTGATCTCGAGTCGTGCTCATCTCCAAAAGCCACCTCCAGAGCTATTTTACCAACAGGATATGCCGATTTACCAGGCACCACACCATGGAACACCGTATTGAACGGCTTAAGGTTTTTATCTATTAGCCCCATGCGACGGAAGGTTTCATAATAAAGGATATTGATACTACTCCCTCCATCCATGAGTACTTTGGTGAACTTATAACCTCCCACCTGAGGTGCCACCACCAACGCCAGATGACCCGGATTGTCAACCCGGGGTGGATGATCCTCTCGACTCCACACAATAGGCTGTTCAGACCAACGTAAGTACCGGGGAACCGCCGGTTCAACGGAATTCACTGCCCTTTTATGAAGCTTCTGATCGCGCTTGTCCAGGCTAGTGGTGAAGACATGATACTGTCCGCTATTCAACTGCTTCGGGTTGCTCTGGTAACCCGACTGCTGTTGCTGATTCCCCTGATTGTTATAACCACCTTGGTTGCCCTGATTGCCTTGATTACCATGTCCGCTCTGGTTACCGTGAAAACCTGAACCTGAACTGCCTCCACCATAACCCGGCCCATGAGACCCGGGGCCCGAACTGCCACCCGGTCCATGATCATACCGAAAAGAATCAGAATTTTTGAACTCTTGCATGATGTAACAATCTTTCCAGAGGTGCGTGGACGGGTTCTCCTTCGTCCCATGTTTTGGGCAAGGCTGGTTCAACAGATAAGACAGGCGGTCCGGGTTAGGACTTGGCCCTCCAGCGCGCTGGGGTGGTTTACCCTTACGCCGCTGGCCCTTGTCGTGAGGCGGTATTAGCCACAAAGTCTAAGCCGTGGTCCGCTTTATGCTGGCCGCCATTTCCATGACCCGTCGGGTTGTGGTGCTGCCCCTTGGCGTTGCCGCTCCTTTTTCCCTTCCCTGTCTTATCATCGTCAGACTCGGGATCCTTGGTACTATCAGAGTCGGCATACTTCACCAGAGCGGCCATGAGGGTTCCCATGTCATTACAATGACGTTTGAGCCATCCCAACTTCAGCTTCAGGGGTTCAAACTGGCAATTGCCTTCCAATGTTAAAACTGCGGTATCAGCGTTGATGCGGTCCGATGAGTGCAAAATCTCTGAAACCCGGTGCACCCAACGGGTTATTGACTCTCCTTCCTCCTGGACACGGGCAGCTAAGTCCACAATTGACATGGGCTGCTTGCATGTATCCTTGAAATTCTGGATAAACCGGGCTCTCAACTCGGCCCATGACCTGATAGAATTAGCCGGTAAGCTCTTCAGCCAAGTGCGGGTCGTCCCCTCTAGCATCATGGTGAAGTAGTTCGCACACACCGCATCGTCCACATCCAGCATCTCCATGGCCATCTCATAGCTTTCGACCCATGTCTCAGGGGACAAATCGGCAGTGTAATTCAGCACCTTGCGCGGGCCTTTGAAATCCTTGGGCAGGCGCACATTGTGCAATGCTGGGATGAGACACGGTACTCCCAAAGAACTAGAAGTAACTCTTGGTTCTACCGACGTGGTTGGACGAACCGGAGTAAGCTGACGGGCTTCATGATGCGCCGCTAACTCGGCCTCTCTACGTGCCCGAGCCTGGTCCACCACCTCCTGAGCATCACCAGCACCACCCGCCGGGTTATTGCCACGGGGCGGATCACGGTTCCGCGCGTTGCTTGACACTGCCGGTTCATCCAAACGCCTGCTGTAACTCCGGCTTGGGCGGGGAGTGGAATGGATCCGATCGCGACTATATGAATAAGCCTCCTGCTGAACCAAGGCTGTCTGAAGAAGCTCCCTAACCCGACGCATCTCGACCGCCGCCAGAGACTCGGCTTCGATCGGGATGGCCGCCAGCCGTGAAGCAGCAGCGACAATGTTGTCCATCGGGTTAGAGTAATGACCCGGCGGCGTTGGAACATGCGGTGTTACAATGTTGTTCAGACGAGGCGGATCCACCAAACGTGGCTGAACCGGCGCCCCCGCTCCAGGTGCCTCCGCCCGGTTTACCACCGGCGGATTACTGGTCCCCGCTCCTGGGGTGTTACAGAGGTTTTTAGCGTCATAAACCGGCGGCAGGCGAGATCGGTACCTCCTCTTCAGGACTTCGTTCGACGCACTCTGATCCAGCATAATCCGGTAAGCCTGCGCATCCAAAGCGGCCCGCTCCGCGGCCATCCTGATATCCTTAGCTGCCAAGTCGGCTTTGGCCTGGGTGATCTGATCTTTCACCTTCGCGATTTCCGCATTGTGTGCATCCTGATCCGCCGGGTTAACCTCTGCCATCAGCGTTGCCAACGCGTCAAACAAATCAGATAGAACCTGAGCCGGTGGTCGCACAGGGCCTCCTTCCCCGGCCGCTGTTGCTGCTGCCGATTCGGAAATCATCGCCGCTGCGGTCGAAGAGTGGAGCGTTGGTTGCGTACCGTCCATGAAGATCGCAACCCGGTTTGGCAGATCAAAGGGGTCCAGAATACTGTCGCCATCGGAACAGCCCCCAATCCGGCCATCTTGCAACTGATATAACGACTCGGTCTCTCCGGTCGGTGACTCGTCGCCGGAATAAACGACGGTTTCACCACCAGATTTCGATCTATCCTCAGATTCCCCTCCGTGGATGACTCCTACGAAGGCACGCTTCATGACAGGCTTGACCCGGGCAGATCTCGCACGCTGAGCCGTTTCGACGAGGTCGGTGCAGATGTCCGGCTCAGGGCCCGGTTCGCCGATCTTGCCAATGAAAACGTGTATGCCACCAAAGGGGACCCGGTACCCGTACTCGATTGAGCCGGCCTCGGGGCCCCAGCCTGCATCATCGATGTAGAGCTTGCCACGACGACTCTTGGTCATCCGACCCACAACGTAGCCTTAAGTCCTTCGAAGCTGCCCTCTAAGAACTCGAAACCATCGTGCGATCGCCCCACGGTGGGCGCCAACTGTCGTGGTTTTGTCACGACAGATGTCCTAGAGAAAGGACTTAGTCGTGGAGCCATCGCTATGGGTTAACTTAAAGGGGTTAAAGCAGACAAGGGATGTAAGAGAGTTTATACTGGTTCGGCCCCTTGCGGTGAAGGTAAAAGCCTACGATCCAGTTGTTGTGGGATTGCTTGGGTTTCGATGACCAGGGAGCGAATACGCTTTGTCTGAGTCTCAAGTTGTTGTCTGTTGTCTGTTGAACCGCCGTCGGGTCGTCCCCTTATATACATGGGTTGACGCCCGTCGGTTTACAGAATCCCGAGACCGGCTCATAAACGTGTCCGGCTCGGTCTCTGCTCTTTCTATCTTACAACACAAGTCTACATATCAATGTCGGTTTATGTCTACAGGCCTTAAACCGGCTTTGGGCCCAGGGCCTTCATAAAGCGTCACCGTCTGTCTTCATGGGCTTCAGATATAATGAACTGCTTATGGGGTTAACCCGGCCTCTCCTGGCCGGTTTACACCCAGGGGTAATATCCCCAACAGTTGCCCATTCAACTTTAACCAACAATGCATGATGGTGAAGTTTTTCTTCTCCAACTTCTTGAACACCATACACGCACGAGAAGGCTACAAAAAAACATTGTCAACAAAACTATGCACATCCGGCTAGTGATCAACAAAACTATGCACATCTAGCTAGTGATCAACAAAAACAATGAACATCCAGCTAGTGATCAACAAAACTATGCACATCCCGCTACTGATCAACAAAACTATGCATATACGGCTAGTGATCAACAAAACTATGCACATACAGCCAAATGAACTTAATTGCTCACTGATTTGCGCAGGCCACTGATACGTCTCCAACGTATCTATAATTTATGAAGTATTCATGCTATTATATTATCCTTCTAGGATGTTTTATATGCATTTATATGCTATTTTATATGATTTTTGGGACTAACCTATTAACCTAGAGCCCAGTGCCAGTTTCTGATTTTTCCTTCTTTTTGAGTTTTACAGAAAAGGAATACCAAACGGAGTCCAATTGACGTGCCAATTTTTGATGATTTTTTATGGACCAAAAGAAGCCTCCAGATTAAAAGAGTTGGGCCAGAAGAGTCCCGAGCTGTCCACGAGGGTCGAGGGCGCACCCACCCCCCTGGGCATGGGCCCCTGCCTCATGGACGACTCGGGAACCTCCTTGACGTGAGACCTACGCCAAAAAATCCTATAAATACTGAAACCTCTAGAAAATAACCTAGATCGGGAGTTCCGCCGCCGCAAGCCTCTGTAGCCACGAAAACCAATCGGGACCCTGTTCCGGCACCCTGCCGGAGGGGAGATCCCTCACCGGTGGCCATCTTCATCATCCCGGCGCTCTCCATGATGAGGAGGGAGTAGTTCACCCTCGGGGCTGAGGGTATGTACCAGTAGCTATGTGTTTGATCTCTCTCTCTCTCTCTCTCGTGTTCTTGATTTGGCACGATCTTGATGTACCGCGAGCTTTGCTATTATAGTTGGATCTTATGATGCTTCTCCCCCTCTATCTTCTTGTAATGGATTGAGTTTTCCCTTTGAAGTTATCTTATCGGATTGAGTCTTTAAGGATTTGAGAACACTTGATGTATGTCTTGCGTGGGATACCCGTGGTGACAATGGGGTATTCTATTGATTCACTTGATGTATGTTTTGGTGATCAACTTGCGGGTTCTGTGACCTTGGGAATCTATGCATAGGGGTTGGCACACGTTTTCGTCTTGACTCTTCGGTAGAAACTTTGGGGCACTCTTTGAAGTTCTTTGTGTTGGTTGAATAGATGAATCTGAGATTGTGTGATGCATGTTGTATAATCATACCCACGGATACTTGAGGTAACATTGGAGTATCTAGGTGACATTAGGGTTTTGGTTGATTTGTGTCTTAAGGTGTTATTCTAGTACGAACTCTATGATAGATCGAACGGAAAGAATAGCTTCGTGTTATTTTACTACGGACTCTTGAATAGATCAATCAGAAAGGATAACTTTGAGGTGGTTTCGTACCCTACAATAATCTCTTCATTTGTTCTCCGCTATTAGTGACTTTGGAGTGACTCTTTGTTGCATGTTCAGGGATAGTTATATGATCCAATTATGTTATTATTGTTGAGAGAACTTGCACTAGTGAAAGTATGAACCTTAGGCCTTGTTTTAACGCATTGCAATACCGTTTGTGCTCACTTTTATCATTAGTTACCTTGCTGTTTTTATATTTTCAGATTACAAAAACCTATATCTATCATCCATATTGCACTTGTATCACCATCTCTTCGCCGAACTAGTGCACCTATACAATTTACCATTGTATTGGGTGTGTTGGGGACACAAGAGACTCTTTGTTATTTGGTTGCAGGGTTGTTTGAGAGAGACCATCTTCAACCTACGCCTCCCACGGATTGATAAACCTTAGGTCATCCACTTGAGGGAAATTTGCTACTGTCCTACAAACCTCTGCACTTGGAGGCCCAACAACGTCTACAAGAAGAAGGTTGCGTAGTAGACATCAAGCTCTTTTCTGGCGCCGTTGCTGGGGAGGTTAGTGCTTGAAGGTATATCTTTAGATCTTGCAATCGAATCTTTTTGTTTCCTGTTTTATCACTAGTTTAGTCTATAAAAGAAAACTACAAAAAAATGGAATTAAGGTTACCTCATATGCTTCATCTTTTTAATATGTTTCGTGAAAATGATGGGAAGGAAAATTGTGCTCAAGTACTAGAAGAAGAATTATATAGAATGCTTGGCATAAAATATGTGAATGATGAGCATGATTGCAATGTTGTTAGCTCAGTCGTCATTAACTACAAAGTATACCACGCTCGCGCGCAATGAAAAACGCCCAATCGATGGTACATGCTGCATAACTACCCAGTGATGTGCGTGGCTAGCCAACAAGCCCAACGGGTTTTGAGGGGTTCCTTCATCACCCCTCATCTTTATATTTGAGGTGACAGCTTGAATGTCTACCTCAGGACAATCTTATTCAAGCTCCCAGTAACTCACAAGCAAACCAGGATTTCTTTCAGTATGTAGATTATACAATCTTGTATCTCATTTTGCTTCTCAAACTGGTCTGAAGATAAACACTATATATCCTAGTTCCTATTAATATGGGGGAGGATAATCTCGATAAGTTGTTGGGACTCCTAGGATGTAAACTTAGTAATTTCCCCTTCACAGACCTTGGCCTTCATCTTAGTGCACATAGACTCGGAAATGAAGATTTCACTCCTATTTGTCAAGCAGTTGAGAGAAGATTGACTGGAGTTTCCACTTTGTTATCATATGATGGGAGCTTGCAGCTGATCAAAATCTATTTTCTCTGCCCTCTCAATCTTTTTCACGTGTGCACTGTCTTTGCCTATAGGCATCATTTAGAAACTTGATAAATATATCAAGCACTTCTTTTGGAGGAAATTTGGACAAGAAAATTCAGGCCGGCTTTGATTACTTGGGACAAGGTTTGCAACCCTAAGGATCAAGCTGGGCTAGGGATTTTGGATATTGCTCTGCATAATAAAGCTCTGCTCATGAAAAACCTCCATAAATTCTTCACGTACGAAAGATAACCTTCCCGAGATTAATTTGGTCTAGCACAAGTATTATCCCACTGAATTGCCAGGTTCAAGGCTGATTGGGTCAAGTAGGTGAAAATCCCATCTTAATATCTTGCTGATTTCAAGGCTTTGACAAACTGCAAGGCTGGCAATGGAAGTACATCCATTTCGTCGGTGGATAGAGCACTGCTACAAGTTTTCTCCCGAACTACATCCATTTGCTGAAAATAACAATCATTCACTGGCCCTCATGATCAGCTCATTTGATATCTCAAAACACTTCCACACACCACTTTCAGCCCAAGCTTTTGATCAACTCTCTGATCTTCAATTACTCATTGACCAGAATCAAACTCCAGATACATCATTGTGCCCAGGCAATAACAGAAAATATTCTTCAATTAAAAGGTATAATTGCCTCAAGAAGGGAACAATGGCACACATCATTTTCAAATGGCTATGGAAGGGTGCATGCAAGGTCAGACACAAAATATATATTTGGGTATTGCTTCATGACATAGTTAATACAACGAGGAATTTGCTCAAAAGGAGATCTATGCACTTGGATTGTTACGAGTGTGTCTTCTGTAATGAAGGAGTTGAGGAAACTTTGATGCATCTTTTTTGGGGATTGCACCTTTGCACAAGAATATTGCTGGGATACCATATTTACTCACACACATAGACGAACTTCAGCATATGATGAGATATTGCTTGCTTGCGAGAGACTACCAAAGTCAATTGCCTTGGACATCATTATTTTAGGCTGTTGGAACATGTGGATCCAAAGGAATGGTAAAGTGTTCAGGAGGGAAATATCAAGTCAAAACACATGGAAATTCATGCTCAATCAGGATCTGACATTTCTGGAGCAAAGGATCAAGCAAAAGAATTTTACAGCCTTAGGATTGGGTGGAGTTTCATCTGTGATGCTAACACCAACAATTTAAAATAAATTCTTCTTAGTTATTCTTATGTTGCCCAAAACTGAAATTGGTTAGACTTGGACTTACGGTCTTGTATGCTCTCTTTGTACATATTTACTTGTTTATATAATAATATAAATGAAAATGCCTGGCGATCCATGATCACTGAGCTAGCGAGGGGCCCCGCATGCCACTGGCACATGCTGTTACTACTGCCGGTCGAGTTGTAAATGTTTAGTGTGGCTCTATATGGTTCGAGCCTGTCCGTCCTGCATATGGAAATTAAGCAGATGTGGACCATCATTCATGGCTGCGGGAAGGACGGCCAGTGGATGTCGATCAGCAGATTCAGCACCCACGGCAGAAGGGGTAGGGCCCCGCGCCATACAAAGAAATATAACGACTCCTGTTTTCCGTTCATGTGGTCATCAGTGTTCACAAGGACAAGCGCGAGTGATTCTCGCCGAACATAAACTAGCTAGAAAGGACACGAACTATTGATTTCGTAGTTTATTATATGTACTCGTATAGAACAATACAGTGGGGCGTGCGCGTGAGTACAGTGTGAACTATGAAGTATGTTGCTCGCAGGACCGCTAGGCATGCATGCATGGCGCTGTTTCAAACTCTTTTTTTTAGAAATGGAGGAGGACCCCCGGCCTCTGCATCTGGACGATGCATGCAGCCACTTTATTAATTATTCACACAAGACCTTATAAAGTCATACAACAATAAGACTAAAGCCACCGTTTATGCAACATCTGTCGCTACTCCTATCCAATTGATGAAGGGATGCTGATAGTCTGGGCCTAATACCGAACAGACCTCGCAGCCAAACCTACCATCTAAGACCTGAGGTCCCAACCAGGCCACTTGCCGGGTATGGGGCACCTACCAGTCCGACGCACTCCTCAACCAGGACGCCTGCCGGGTATGAGGCCGCCGCAGCCACCTGCCACCAATCCATCTTCAGTGTTGTACTGCTGCATCAACCTTGTTCGGTCTAACTGCCGCCGACGCCACCACGACGCCAGCCAGCGCCACCTCCCTGCGCGAGTTCATCTCCGCGCATCGGACTCCGAATCTCCACAGCCCACGCCGCCAAGATCCGCCGCCATCAATGTATAAGATGAAGTACCACTCCACCAAAGAAGCCGTCCTCTGTTCCCCGAGCCCGTGTGTACCTCCATGAATGACGCCCCCAAGGGGGAAACAACACCAGAGCGCCGCCATCATCCGATCAACTGATCTAGGGTTTCCCCCGGAGGTAGCAGAGAGTGACCTTGAACTTCTCCACGACGATGCCTTCAAGAAGGGAACGACACAGACATCGCCGCCACCGCCGGCCTTTGCAGTAGTCAAAAGCAAGTTTTCACTCAGATATGTTCGAAGAAATTTCATCTCTCGTGCACGGGCCGCCGCGTCCTGCGACGTCCCCGAGAGCGGGATCCCAAGATCCGCCGCCACCGGCGCCGCCAAAAGGACCCACCACCCGACCGTCATCCCTGAAGGGGGCGACGCCACCACCGTGCTCGGATCCGGCATCACGCCAACGTCTTCGGCCGCCCCCAATTAGATCGGTGAAGGAGGATAGCCAACGCGAGCGCCCACCACCGCTTAGGACCGCCGGATGGCGCCCGAGCCCGACCACCCGAAGGAGAACCGATCTGGGGCGAGAAACCCCAGATCCGCCACCGCCAGCCCCCGCAGCGCCGCCGGGATCCCATCGGGCCGCCGCCCGAGCGTGCCAACTCCGCCTCCATGCTGTACGCCCAGGGACGCCGATGCATCTCAGCCAGAGGATCCCCTCGTGAAGAGAGGAGGAAGGCCCGCCGTCCGCCGTCCGCCGGGCGAGCTTCGCTAACCGGCCTCCTTCGACGGCGGCGGGGAAGAAGGGGAGGAGGGCGGTCGAGGGCAGCGGCGGTTGGGGCGCCCGAGTCGCCCCCCTGGAGGCGACGCGAGCGAGCGGAGGGATGAGAAGATTACTCTGCTCTAAAAAGGCTCTTTCAGTGTCTGAAGACCTTTTTCCAATTAATCCCATCTATGTATATACATACACACACTTTACTACACACGACAGACTGGTCAGCTATAGTATTTCCCAATTCCCAAAGCCCGTTTCCAACTTAAGAGCGAGCGGAGCGAGGCCCGTCGCCGGTAGGCTTGGGCCGAAGCGGAGCGTAGCGAAGCCCCCCACGTTACGGATTGGTATTGACCTAGAGTCACCTATGTTATATATATCCTTTGTAAGCCGCCACACAGGATAAGTTGACTAGTTATAAATTCCCAACGTTTGTAACCTCCTCTGACATAGTGAAGATTTGTTGGCAGGCGTCTGTATTTTTTCCGCTTCGTGTTGGAAGGGGTTTCACGTTAAATCCTTGTGTCATTGTGTCCCCGTGTTTGATTTTGTTCTTCATTGTGTTTGACTGCGTGTCGTATCTCTAACACCCCTCCTCCTGGGAGGGACGAGAGGCGACTGCGAGCAACCGCTGCTCCTCCTCGTCCCTGGTTGTGAGACCGAAGCAACACAAATGCACTCCTCGGTGTAAGGGTGGCAATTTTCCCCACGGGTATGGGTACCCGCGGGTACCTACCCACATGGGCAGGGTATGGGCACACTTATATACCCATGGGTAGTACCTATACCCTACCCGTTAAGTCATGGGTAGGGTACAGGTATAGCCTTGTACCCGCGGGTATACCCATACCCTCCCGTTTGTGGACTAATGTTAAGTTGTCATCAATTAGTCATTAATTTGTCATGTGACTCGTCTACTCCTCTTGACTTAAGAGTATGTTGTGATTTCTAAATTTTGATAGTGGTCATTTACTCATCTACCTGTTATTGAGCTGAGATAATTAATTTTTTTGTCAAATGTGCTATCAACGAGCGCAAAATTATGAACAACTTGTGTATTATTTGTTCTACCTGATGTGTACCCAATGGGTACGGGTACCCGTCGGGTATGGATATGGGTATAGATAGAATTTTGTACCCACTGACAATACGGGTATGGGTATGGTATTGCTCTAACCTGCTCATACCCTACCCATTTGACATCCTTACCTCGTCGTGACGGCACGCATGGACGGAGCCAGGGGCGTACTGGGGCCATGCCACCCCCCCCCCCCCCCGCGATTTTTTCCCAAACAACCTTCTGTTTATTACCTAGAAATACTCCCAATTCTTGTGTTTGCCCTCCCATCAAGATTTTAATTCTTCCATTGGCCCCCCTTGTGTAAGACTACTGGCTCTGTCCCTGCCGGCGCGCCTCTGCTTTGATTGTCAAGAGCTGCAACATGACCCCCACTGGGTCCTCAGGTTCAGACTCAGCCTGGTCGCGATGCGGGCGGGAACGAACAGGAAGAGGGGCTCAGCGGGACGACGTGTCCTCCTCCTCCTTCTCATCGATGGGGATGATGGCTCCCGAGGCGCCAAATCCACGCCGCCCGCCGTGATGGGAGCCGCGAGATGCCCCGCGGCGGCCGTCACGGGAGCCGACGACGACACGTAAGCCGGCAGGAGGATAAACCCATTAACCCAATGATCCACTATGATGTGAGGGCATGTACAATGGTTGATAAGATAGTCTTATCTTAAGTCTTGCAGGTAATTTAGAGAAGATAAAAAATTTGTCTACAATGGTCATCTCTCAGCCTTATCTTCAATAACTAGACATTCCTAAAAATATGGTGAGACATATTGTGCTAAAAGAGCATCTCCTGTCTTCTCTTAAATAAGAGAAGACAAACATTTTCTTATGAATTCTCTCTCCTTCACCTCATTATTTATCCTACGTGACACTTCTAAAATAGCACCGTTGTACATGCCATGAATATAATCATGGGTGATAAACCGTTTTAGGTCTAAGCAACGGTGATGCATAGTAGGGATGCAATGATACATAACCATACCGTCCAGCTAGCAGAGCTGGTTGAAGAGCAGCCCGAAGCAGCAGCTGGGTATGACCACTGGCTACTGTTCCAGCCTGCAAATGTGTCAACCATGTGTGTTAAAGCGTGTCCGCAAAAACATTATCCCTACGCGTATCAATTTTTTTGATCGCTAGAATCTCTAAGTAATCAGAGGCTGCCGCGCACGTACAGACACAAGTTACAGTAGTACTTCTTGAACAGTAAAGCACACATCTGTGATCTGTGAGGCATCGGGCCTGCTGGCACGACTGTGCGTGTGGACGTACTACGTACGTACTCGGGCCAAGCGTCGGATGCTGCTCAACATGCATTCAAAATCATACGTGAAACACTTATATATGCAACACAGTTTAGTGAACCAACCACCACTGCTGCAGGCCAGGCACATGCAGTTCAGGGACGAGAGAAAAAAGAGGCATACCAGTCCAGGGAGTATAATCGATCGGACGCGCCGCATACCGATCGATCCGCGCAGCTTGTATTGTCTTCTTTTTAACAGTAAATACAGTTATTGTCTTTCTTTTCGAACTTGCCTTTCTTCTAAGCACTGTTCCATGGGATGGTACGTAGTTGTACATGCATGGTACCTACTCATGGCTATGGTGTAGGACTTCCAGCTCTGCCGAACGTGTCAACCTTGCTCTGCCCCTCCAAAGGTACGCGTGTTTGCTTGGCGGCTTGTCACAAACTCTCTGGCTACAATGAAAACTAAGGCAAAGAGAAAGATCGAGACTTCTAACATATGCACGATCTGTGGTGTGGAACGCGAGGATACTTTTCATGCTTTTTTGTAGACGTCCGATCCGATGGCCCAAGGACTGGCGTGCGATGAGTGAGCATTGGAGGATGCCCCAGCTGGAAAACATCGAGCATACAGAATGGGAGTGGTTGCTGCATCTTCTCAACAAGTGCATTGAGGAGGAACGACTTCCTATATTGATGACACTATGGAGAGCTTGGCATGTGCATAACGAGCTGACACACCATAAGCCGGCGACTCCCATTGCTACGTCCTGTCGATTTTTGAATAGTTATATGATGTCGCTCTTGTGCTTAAAGCAGAATCCTGCAGCAAATTTGGTGAAGGGGAAGATGGTGGTGTACCAGGACGAACGTAGCATGCATGCCAACCAGTGCAAGTAAAAGATGCAAGTACATGTAAAAGATGGAACCGGCCGCTAGCGGGCTGGAACAAGCTGAATACAAACAGAGCATTCAGGGAGGAGGATGGAACAGGAGGAGCCGGTATTATACTGTGGAACCCTGAAGGACATATCATCTTTGCATCATGTCGTTTTCTTCATACTCCCTCCGGTCCTTTTTACTCTGCGTATAAGAATTGTCTGAAGTCAAGCTTCATAAAGTTTGACCATATTTATATGAAAGAATATTAATATCTACAATACTAAATTTATACAATATGAAAACTAAAGTCATGACGCATCTAATGTTGTTGATTTTCACATTTTGAATATTGGTATTTTTCTCTATAAATTCGGTCAAAGTTTACGAGGTTTGACTTTAGATAAACCTTATATGCGAACTAAAAAGGACCGGAGAGTACATGTTCTAGCACCCTTGAAACGGAAGTTTCAGCATGTGCAGAAGGCATTTCACTCGCCTTGGAGTGGAGCACATAGCCTTTTATCGTCGAAACAGACTGTTCTGTGGCTGCTCAAATGCTTATGGATGACACGCCAAATAAATCTTCAGTGGTTGTTTTAGTTGAGGAAGGGAAACTACTACTTAAATCTAGGCGTGATTATGTAGCTCATACTTTAGCACAGATGGGTAGATCAAGGCTCCGCCATGGCCCACACGAAATTGGCACTCTTTGCCAAGAGGATTATAGTGAACCATTGATATGAAATTAATATTTTTCGCAAAAAAAAAACCTTGCTCGTGGGTAGGCACGTACGTATACGTGTGTCCCTAGAGCCAGGCCAGCAGCAGGCCCCGGGCCGCATTGAAGCACTTCTTGGATTTGGGCCTCACGTCCTTAGTAATCGCTACAGTCACCAAAGAGTAGGGCCTCACACCCCGGGCCCTGGGTCCTGTCTCCGCCCCTGGTCCCTGTATTATTTTTCCTGTTCGTACATATATATGCGCATGCATGCATGGCTAGGGTTGAAGTTTCAACGCTGCTGTACATGCGCCTGTGCCGGCCACGTACGTACAACGTGACATCTCCTTGAGTGACTCTGCTGCACTACGTAACGAAATCGTAGGTCATCAGGCTCAGCCAACAGCGTACGGCTCGGCAGGGTGTTTTAAATAGCAGCGTACGGCTCATCGGTGTCCGACGATCGAGCAGCCAATTTCTGATCCGAATGAACGATGTTGCTCTCTCCTAGTTCCACTCTTCGGTTTCTACGGCTTCCGACATGTCTTTATGCCGCCACCTAGTACGGCTCCCATTATAGCTCGATAGAAACGCACTTGTAAGTATTGGCTGTTGCTGGAAATCTACAAACGTTTTACTTATCTTTCCAAACTAATTTTCTCTCCTCTGAATTCGACCGGGTGAGTCCATTTGTCTACTTATGACCAATCATAATCCTTCAAATCAGCTTGTCTCAAAAAATTAAGTACCTTTTGTTGGTTTAACATTACTCCTGTTTTTAGGCACTTGTTACTGTCAGTTTGTATTTAGTGCAAAGGGGCCACTACTCAGGGCAACTCTAACCGATCCCCTAAAATAGCGGAGGATCCGATGAAGTAAACCCTTATTGGAGCATTTTTACTCCACTAAATTTTCGCCGGACCTAACTGATCCCCTATATATAAGGGAGTAAAAAATCATTTGCATTTGATTTTCGGCCATCAAAACACATTTCTTTACTTCTTTATTTTATCAACGACATTTTGATACATTGGAGTACATAATTCACCGATTCTTCGCTATGAAAGTAAAACCAAAGAAAACAAGAACCATAATTAGACAGTTTAAAAGATATCCAACTTCCATAACTGCTCCCACTAGTTCGATTAATGTCTTCTCTATGTCCTCACTGTTTATTCTCTCTATTGGCTTCTCGATCTTGCACACTTTCTTTCTTCTTTGATTCCGACAAATTCGACGTTGTTTCGCATCTAGTCTCATCTCTACCCTCTATTTTAGCAACGAGGACACGAGCATCTATCAAATTTCGTGCTATCAATAGATCGATGTAATCTTCTTCCCAATACCAAAACTTGAGTCCATCCTACACACACATTTGAACAAACAATGAACTACCAAAATTACGCCAAATCTAGTGAACAACTGAATCAAAAGAAGCACATACCCCATCTTTTTTGCACTTGAAAAACACCCATCTGGGATGTTCCAGCGTGGTGGAAACTCGGCGCACCACCTGTCGTGGGAAGTCGTCAAACTTTATGACCGGCAACAAGGAGTCGATGAGCCGTTGGGCCAGTGCTGAGCGCGGGCGACTGTCGGGCATTTCTTTGCCGGCGAACGGTCGGCGGGAGAGATCCGAGCGGCTAGAGTTCCATTCAATACTTGCATGCGGCGCGGAAGCGTTGTCAAGGCTGTGTGGTCTGGTACCCGGCCACGGCGCAGCCGCCCCCGGCCGGATGTGTCAAATCCGGCGGCAGTGGCAGCCTCAGATCTACCGATTGTGCGCCTGTGATGGGGCGAGAGAGGCCCAAATCGGGGAGGTCAAGGACCGCGCGGAGCCTACGGGCGTGCGTGGTGTCGGGCGGCGGCCGACAGGGGCGTGAAGGACGGCGCCGGCATAGATGCGACGCGGGAGCGGGGTGGGAAAGACAGAGGCGTGGAGGAGTGTTTTTCCTCCAAGCTGGAGTGGTGGAGTAAAAATAGGGGAATCGAAGGCGGCTAAGATAATTTTTACTCCTCTAACGCCGATTGGGGTTCGGCTTGGTGCCGTTCAAAGGAGTAAAACTGGAATTTTACTCCTCTAACCGGTTATACGGGATCAGTTAGAGTTTCCCTTATTTTGTACGCATTGCCGATAGCATCCTTGTTCCCTTCCATAGTGGGCTAGCCCATATAACTTTTTATCCATTTTGGGAACATTCCAGGAGGTTCCTAAGGTTTTTTTTCTGGGGCAGATTTCTATCTTTTTTTTTAGAATGGGTTTTGCTTGGTTCTTCCATTTTTATTTTTATTTTAAAATAAATTTTAAAATTCATGGAATTTCTTAAATTATTGAACAATTTTTGGAATTCGCCAATAATTTTCAAATTAGTGAAATTTATTTATATTCGTGAACATTCCTTTGATTTGTGATTTTCTTTAAATTCATGAAGACTTTAGAAATTGATTAATTTTGTTCAAATTCCCGAGCTTTTCTTAAATTCGTGAACATTTTCTGAGATCCACAAACATCTATCAAATATGTGAACAGTTTTTATCAAATCCGCGGTTTTTTTAGTTCACGAAAAAAATAAACTTGTAACGATTTTTTAAAAATTTGTGACTTTTATAGAAAAGTCAACGGTTCAACTAACGACCAAGGATTTTGAGTGACCGACCGATCAGCGAGGCAAGCACTATTGGGCCGAGGCCCATTATGGCATCAATATGGGCAATGGTTGGCGAAGCGGTGTGTCAAGCGCCGATTAGAAGGGGAGCCTCTATTTCTCGCTTGACGCGAGCCGAGAGCAAGCTATCGCTGAAGGGCGGGCGAGCTTGGCCGGCCCACGAGTGCGGGAGGCCACAGCCTCTTTTCCCTTTTTTTATGTTTTCTGTTTTTTTTTTACTTTTATTTTTTAACTTTTGTTTATACTTTAAAATATTTTAAATATATATATTACAAAAATCTAATCACGTCAGATACTTGTACGAGTCCTGATCTCCTGGGACTCAGCTTCCGCAAAAGTGATCGATGGAGAAGCTCAAAAGTCTCAATCCACCTTCAAAAAACATTTGAAAAAAATGTTGAACAAGTATTTGAAAAATGTTAAACAAGTATCTGAAGAAAATGTTGAACAAGTATATGATACATGTCGATCATGTATATAAAAAATATTCAAAAAATATTTAAAAATGTTGAACAGTATTTAAAAAATGTTGAACTAGTATTTGAAAATATGTGAACAAGTATTTAAAAAAATATGTAGGCCATGTATATAAAAATCTTGAACAAATATTTGAAAAAAAATGTTGAACAAGTATCTGAAAAAAAGTTGATCATTTATATAACAATGTAGAATAAAAAACAAAAAGAAGCAAAGAGAAAACAAAAACGGAGAAGAAAAAGGAAAAATGAAAAGAAAGAAAAAAGAGAAGAAAAAAGAAAGAAGGAAAAAAGAAGAAAAAAAAAGGAGAAAACCATCTGGACTTGCTTCAAGTAGGTCGTGTCCCTTTAGTTAACACGAACTGCGCGAATTTGCGGTGGCTACCCTTGCTTGGTTCGTCCGCGAGAGACTTCTTAGGACGACATGGGACAACTTGGCCCTGACTTCATAGTACTTTTACTTTAGAGCGTCTCCAACAGCCGCGCTACGCGCGGCGCGCTAAAAAAGCGTTTGCAGCGCGTTGTTCGTGAGTTTTTTCGCGGCGCGGTGCGTTTGCTCCATCGGCCACTGCAAAGTTTAGCATGCGCGAGCCGCTCCAACGAATTGAGATGAAAGTGATCGAAAGTTATCTCCCGTAGAAGGAGCTATGTTTGCGAAGGATCGAAGAGAGCGTTGAGGGCGCTAGCAACAGCGTGTTTGTTTCAACACAAGAAGTGCCGATCCAAGCTTTAAGAACTCAATCGTCCGTCCGACCGAATCACTCGTTTATGGCTCTGATTCCAAGTCAGGGTTTAAAACAGCGGTGACCCAGCTAGTTGAAAAGTTTTTACTTGGAACACCAGACATGAGAGCCAGCTACAGAGACAGCTAATGATATCAAAGTTGACGAAACAAGAGAGTTTCATTCAATTCTTTTCAGAGTGTACGCCTATGATCAATAGTTCCTTATGTAAAGGATCTTTCCCTTCTCATATTCTATTCGAGAGTTATCAGTATTTAGCAAAGCTGTTCCTATCTAACGGAGGGCTATTGGATCAAATGAAAAAACATTGTTGAGAAATAGTAGCCACCCGAAGTAGAGGGAATCCAACCTTGCCCAGTCGATGCTCAAGTGGCCCAAAGAAGCAATCTGAAAAGGGAAGAGCTTGTTCTGAAGGAACCGCACTCAAAGGTAATGTTTACTTTATCAAATCATTCTTACTCCTTGGTTACCCCTGATGAAACGAGCCTATTCATTTGACCATTCACTAATTTGTAAACTGCGCCTACTTCATGCACAGAACTCCGCTCTACTGGAGGCTTGGCATGCTCGAAAAGAAAAAAAGCGGAGTCAATCTTTTCAAATTCCTTGCGAACAATACCGAAGACTTGCGGCGTGTAGTTGCTTGCGTGAGATTTCTCAAGATTGTAGAAAGGGGTTTTTAAAACAGGTTCCTTCCGTCTGAGAGGCTTTGCAATCCAACTCGGTCTCCTTTGTGTGCGCGCACACGCAAGCCAAGTTTCACTTTTAATACCCCTGCCTTCCCGACCACGGATAGGCTGCGGGGCTTTGCACTTCGGCCCCATTGTGTGAATACCACATCAAGGTGACAGGATTCGAACCTATGGCCCTCTGTACCCAAAACAGATGCGCTGACCAGACTGCGCTACACCTCGTCCCCCCCTCAGAACATATGGATCTACCCGATCGATAAAGAAAAGAACCGCAGCGCTGTCGCCCACCCCGCTTTGGGCACGGGGAGGCGAGAACCACCGCTTTTAGGAAAGAAGCCTACAATTTGATTCTCGTCTCGTTTCACTTGCATTTTCTTTCATTCAGTCTCGTTCTAAGAGTGGAATCGAACCACTCACTCCGTTTGGATTTCGAGTCCAAAGGGCCCAGCCAGCGAAAGAGGATTTACAGTCCCACGCAGCCTGCCAGAACCTTTTTCTTGCTTGATTTTTATATGATTTTTTGAGCAACTAGCGCGAAAGCCGTTGCGCGTTAGCGCATCCGTTTTCTTGCTTGATTTTTATACGATTTTCTGAAGTGATCTGTCCAACTAAGTAGAAAAGGACACTAGAGTGTGGCTACACGTGGTATAGGGCTGCTCGTCCCGCCTGGTGTTGAGAAATGACATCCAATCTTTCGGTACCTATAATATATTCTAGGTGGATAAACTTATTTTTGATCAGCATCAATGGGAGATCTGATGTTTTAGAATGACCTTCCCCCGATCAGAGAAGGGGCTTGGTCTGGAATGGATTGAGACGGAAAGCGGTAATCAATCGCCGCGTGGTGGAACGCTTGTTGGAGAAGGGTAAGCGCCTCCATGTCGTAGGGGTGGGTAGGCCAATAGAAGACTAGGGAACTTAGCCTAGCCACTCAGTTCTGCCCCGAGCCAAGTCTATTTAGTGTCAGCGAACACATACTACTATCTATATATAGGTTTTTCTTTTTTGTAGAGGTTGTCGCTTAGGTCCTTGGACCCTTCCTTCATGAAGCTTGAGGAAGCACTCACTTTTCTATCCACGGCATTCTTGGTTCTGCACTTAGTCTTGAACCTGTGTTGGTTTGGGACGTCAATCTCATTCGTCAGCGGTGTGTGCCGCGTACTATGATTGCTTTCTTCTTGCTGTCAAATCCCAGTCTATCTTTCACTGAGCTTCCTTCGCTTGGAATTCAAAGTCCAAAAAAAAGAAAGAAAGCGTGCTGTGAGGTATGAATGATCAAATGTCTAAGGGTGTCATTGAATATCATGGGGTACGAACTTCTAAGGTCATGGCGTAGGGTATTGGATAGGCTGGTCCGCTGGTCGAAGTCATTGCAGGGTGTGGTACGGACAGCTATTGTTCCAGGGCATTTCCTTTCTCTCGTCATCACGCCAACATACACAAGGCTTGCCTTCACAAGGCCCCACCTTGACTTGCCATCATGGCTACACTCTTTTCATCAAAGCAACTCTTCTTAAGAAGACCCCTTGGTCCCCACAACGAAGTTCCTCCATAGAGAACCCAACTACACAGCACCATCGCAAAGGTTTCTTCGTAACTCGATTAGTCTCACTCAAGAGAACTCATCTACACGGAAGATCTTTTAAGTGCCAGTTGTACCCGCACAGAAGTTCTGCGCCCTCAACTACACCAGGATGCCCCCTGCAATAGCATCACAACTTTTCTCACCATGGACAGCTTGCCAGTCTTCTTGCATCAGCCACACCTAATTACAAATGACCTTGGCCTCTCCATGCTCGTCATTTACATTTAAACTGCACACCCCCTTGTTGAGGTCTTACTCCAAAGGTACGGCCTCTAGCACATGACCATTCCTCACTCAAGTCATCGACACCCTCGTCGATGTACGTGTTGAAAGAAGAAATTCCACTATCTCTCAAACGAAATGAGGTTTTTGAACTCCTATATAACAGAGTTTCATTGATGCCAAAGGGGGTTTTCCTCAAACGATTGGAACCAGAATAAAATAAAAAAAAGAATGAAAGAGTCAATCTATCTTAGTCAAGGCGCTCGCTCTGCCACAAAGGGAGGCACTGGCAAAATCTAAATAGAAAAGAGATGTTTCCAATTAAACCATAGATGTCCACTTCATACTTATAGTATTCTATTTTGGCTTGCTTGGGTTCATTCAAGGCATCTTCATATCTATTAAAGAAATCAATCAGCTCCTAATTAGGTCCCCCAAGGCGAGCGAAGTGACGTTTTTATTTCTCTTCCTCCGGTCAGAAAAAAAAAGATTTATAGGACCGGATGCATAACAAGAAAAGACAGAATAGTAGTGGTGCCTGCGCGCAAACAATCTTAGAACTGAGCTCTTGTAAAGGTGGGCGTTCCTACGCTCAAAGCCCATATCTCAGATGCATGCCCATTGGAATAGCCCATCACCAGGATGAAATTATCCATTTAGCGCAGTTCCCCTTTCCTCTCTTCTTATATCAACTTCACATCCTAAACACCAAAAGGAAGGGAGAAGCGAACTCGACCTGGTGGTTTTTTATCATTTCATTGACCTTCGAACCGCTCTTGCCCTCCCCTTTCACTTTCTTTCCTAAATGTGTGACTGATACCAATCCCTATGTTGTACACTCTTCCACTAACTAGAGAGAACCATGCCTGAAGTAGAAAGAACCAATTACAAGTGTTCATAGTGGTCTAATAAAATCAACCCTGACCGTGAAGGTTCCTAGTGTTGATACCAATTGTTGGAGATAATGGAAGGAAGCAACAAAACAGAGAGAGGATCAAGTGTAATCTTAACTACATCTCAGCTCTTATACAAAAGCTTATGTTACAATACATGGTATCAGTCCAATTTATAGAAAATAGCAAACCGACACAAAGTCATTATCGACTCAAGTAACAACTATTTCGATTTTGTTCACAGCTCATTCCTAGCTAAGACATAACGGCGGGTAGGCAAACAACTTGATTCAGGTCAATACAATACTCTTCTTCGAACTTGCAAGCTTGGGACACAAGCGTAAACTGAAAAAGAAGTAAGACCAGGTACACTGCTAAACATAAGTATAAAGAGGTGGAAGGCTGGCTGTGCTTGTGCTCACCTACAGGTCTATCCCAGCATACAGTATCGAAAAAGACTGTCTCTTATTTTTGATTTGTCTGAATCAGCGTATATTAACTAATACTACTTTATCCAGTCAATAATGAATTGAAAGGTCGTCTTTAATTCAAAAGTGCATAAGCAAGCAAGGAACGGAAGGCATGCTAACTACACTACTAGAGTCAAGAAAAAAAACTACACTACAAACCAAACTACTTGAGTAAGAATCAAAGCTTATTGAAGATGCTAGAAAATCTATGAACAAGTACCAGGTTAGTAATTCAATTGTGATATCTTCTGCAGGGTTTTCTCTCTGTTGCTATTCTCAGCACTTTTGAAAGTATCTATGCAAAGGAATTAGTATTAAGAATAGCTTGGTTTGGTGCAAATGTAATATAAAAAAGGCATTCCCCTATATGCTATTAGATGTACTGCAAAAAGGTCAAGTTAAATAAATATTAGGAAAATTGTTTCGGCTGTCTGTGCTATCATTTTTCTGGAAGCTTTTAAGCTTGTTGTCTAGATGCTGCTGCCTAAAAGTAGTTCTTTTAAATTGTTTTCTTGTGGTCTTGTTCTCTGTATTGTTTTTGGAAACAAAGTACTTTGTATTGTTCATGTGCTGAACTTCATAGTTGGAGGTAGCACAGCAGCAGCAGCTACTCTCACCAGGTGCCTTTCGCCAAGGATACCGTCAACCGATTAAACCTTTGCTAATGGTGGAATTGCCAAACCTTTGCCCATGCCGAAAAAGAAGCCAAGTCCGATTCAATAATTACCTTTCTTTTGTCTCTATCTTTGGACTGAATCAGAATCAGAAGAAAAGCAAGGCTATCCTTCGTTGCACACCTAATGGAAAGCACTGGCTAGATTTCCGATGAAGGAAGCCGTCTACTAACCGGAATACTACAGCAGAGGACAAAACTAGGGACTTCGAAAACGAGGATAGTTTGCCAGGTAGGGATACCATTGTTCGAATTGAAAAAAGATACCTTTCCCCAGAGAGATAGGATTCGAAAACAAACCATTCATGAAACTCATGCAGGAGCATGCGGTGGTCACATTAATGGACATGCGCTAGCTAAGAGAACTTCTTAAGTTAGGGTACTTACTATTGGCTGGCTTACTATGGGGAAGGGGAGAAGGCAAGCCGCGTATGGATTGATCCCTAATTCAGTTCTTTTTTCGTGGTTTTCTTTCCATCTCACAACTTCCATTTCTTGAGCCGACCTTGCCCACTGGAGGTATGATTCCGATCTTTGAATCGAATTGGATTTTTTGTCTTAAAGTGAGGGCGATGAGTGGGGAAGGACTGACGATTTTATTAGTGTGTAAGGTGGCCCCGAGAGCTGAACCAAAGCCGGCCGTTTCGAGACCAGGGAGCTTTAACAGTTTCTACTTAAACTATGTGTTCAGCTATGTGTTCAGATTATGCTATTTTATTAGTAGCTTTCGGTCTCGATTCGCCCTTACCTCGGAGGGATCAACTACTTCGCTTAGGCAAAAGATTGAAAAAGTCTGTATCTGTCTACATGTGCCTCCGTCTATGTTACCCCTTCCCCGGAAAGGAGATTATACGTTTAGTAAAAAAAACGAGAATAAAAAATCAAAAAGAAAGAAGAGAAAGAACTGGGAGTTGGCGCCTACATAACAGGTAGCTTGCTTACCAAGCCGTCCTGGCAAGCTCCTACAGTTCTCTTATTACTCTTGACTTGACTTATTAATAAGAAAACTACTCACTAACAAAATGAAAGACGATCTAGAATCTACCCAAGAAGATAGAGAGTCCCACATACGAGAAAAGGTCACAAATGGAGTTGAACCAAGTAACATTGCAAAGGCATAATGATAGTAGGGTCGGGATATCCCCGCCCTCCGAACCGGACGTGAGGGTCTCCCCTCATCCGGCTCTCCGCAGGGGAATCTCCACTCACTGCTTCCCCTAATATCCTCCCTTTACCACATCATGGGGGTTTACAGGAGATCCCAGAGACTCGCTCGGAAAGGCTGCTATACCAAACATTACTACTTAACTACAAAGAAAGAAAAGACTATAGTAGTCACTAGACTGACTATAGTAGTCCGTCCGGCTGCTCTTGCTTAAATCATTACTCTTCATTCTCCCGTGCTCTAGCAATTGCGCTCCCTAGACCACTACCATTTAGTTAGGTAGGGACAATCAATCCATAGTTACGGGAATAACGGAATGCATGGGGATAAAAAAATAGAAAAATGAAGATTTTCTATGAAATCCTTTCTTTCCATAGATGTATCTGGTCTGAGATGGTACAGTACTCTACGAGAGGAATGAAATGGGATGGATGGTAGAGGGCTGCCTGCGCCCAAAAGCGATGATTCACTTGTCCCCTTGTCTATAGGGACCTTGTGGCATACAACCGCCACGACTCCTGCGTTATAGCCGCCCCTTTCTCTCTTTCTTTTGACTGCCTCGTGGACGGACGAAAGAAGGGAAGTTACAGAAGGGGGCAGTGAAGGCTCGCCAAGTAGACAGCAAGCCCCCACCCCGTCAGTCCTGTGTTGCCGCAGCGTGCCCTACTTCAATAAGGTATTACCTCGCCGATTTTAAAGGGGATGGGATTGGATTCATTCACTTGCATTCCTGCTAGCACTACAAAAAGCTCCGGTCTTAACGCCCCTACAGAAGCTGTGCAGCCTTTCCTCGGGTTCGTAGAGTCAGGTTTCCCGTTTACCCACAACGGAGGAGCCGCCCCCACCAACCAAAGCAGGTAGGCGGCCACGGTTCATAACGCACTCTTCGCACAACAGATCCACTTTGAAGTTGACTTATTCGCTCGGCCAATCGTCGGAATGTGTACGAGATACCATAAGGGCCCAATATCTCAATAGCACCCTTGTCTAAAGCTTTGAATGAGACTGAATATCCGAAACGCAGGAACGATCTGACTAGAAAGTCATTCAAAACTTGATCGAAGAACCAGCGTTTATTGAAGAAGCTATAGAGTCGATTACAAAAAGTACTAGTTTGAAAGGCTCGTTGGAATTGATCCGCTACGAGATTTACATTATACGCTAGAGAAGCACCTGAAGTACTAAACAGAATAGGTATTAGTTTTGTAATGGTTGGGGCAGCAAACTCGGATTCGGCAAGAATCTCATTTTTTGGTAGTACGAAGGGGGAATTGGCCCAAAATTGGATAGGGGTAAAGACGCAGCCGGGTGCCGGTGGCTTATTCAAGTGCCCCCCGAACCGCGCGAAATGGTCGCCTATTACACGGCTCACAAACTCTGCCTGGGGTGGGGCTACCTATTATTTGTAGGCGGTACGTACGGCGCACGCAGGGCCTCGGTTTGCTGCGTGGACTGTCTATGCATTTCCTACAGAGTGTAATGGAACCCAGCTCAGCTCCGCCGAGCCAAAAGAAAAGAACAGAACAGCCGGAGGCGAAGAGTAGAGTATAGCCAAGGGGCTTTCGTCGTCCGTAAAGGACCTAACGGAAGACCGTGCTCCGAAGTGTGCACTTCGAGTTTTGTTTTAAGAACACTTGGCCTTACCCCTTCATTTTGAGCCATGTCTAGGTAGAATCGGCAAGATTGAACCGAGGCCCGCCCGGGCACCGCCGGGGGACAACCAAACCAACCAGTAGGCTTTCTTTCCGAAGTTTCCTCCCGGGGCCCTTAAATCATTGAATTCATAGGCATAGGGGCGTCCCAGGCAGTGGTTCATTCAATGAGAAAGAAAGACAGGAGGGCAGGATTCGTCGTGTCGGGCTAATTCATTCTGGGAAAAAAGGGGGAAGGGAGTCACCTGAGCTATGCGAAGGGAAGGAAGTCGTGGGCTGAGCCGGAGGTCACTTTTCCCGATCCATCCCGAAGGGTTTTTTCCCTCTCTCGCCCCATCATCGTACCAAGTCCTGCTATCGGCTCAGCCCTATCTATTCATCTCTTTTTTTTTACATGGAGATTTTTTGGATCTCTCTTGTTCATAGATCTTGAAAGCGGATCAATAGAAATTTCCTCAAAGGATCTATCTATAGAAAGATCTAGATCTCTATCATCATCTATCTCTATATCTAGATATGGAAGAACCCTCGAAGCCTGTCCCCGACGACGATGCCCCCTGGGCGAAAGGAAAGGGGCCGCCATTCTCTTTCTTTCCTCAATCGTTCCGATCATTTCTCTCATTCCCTTTTGTTTGTTTTTTCGGGTTGGTTCGTTTCCTCCTCCTATCTACGCAATTCTCTGTCTTCGTTCGTGATCATCTTAGGCGAAAGGATAGGTATAAATTTTGTGGAGGGGCGGCTGTGAAAGGGCGATTCCCCCTTTTCCATTGAAGTAGGGAAGGGGGTGATTGATCTTTTTTTGAATCAGGCCTTACTGACCAAGTGGTGGTATAAGCTTCATTGCGGATGAAAAGAAGTCCTTGTGAGCGGAGCTACAAAAGGAAGTTCAAGCTCAAGAAATCCTCTCAATAGGGATTGGGCAAGCAAGCTGTTTGTTTATTTGATCTTACCCGGTTGTGAGACGGGACGTGAAGTCAACCAAGTACATGTGTGTTCATAGTGTCCCCGGCACCTTCCTCCTAGCTGAGTATGGATGCTGAAGTTAGCTGGAGTGTGGGGCGAGTGCGTGGTAGATGGAACTCCTATTTACCGCATTTCTTCTTGCACTTCCAACTTGAAGAGGAAGAAGCATCTCTCTTTGCATCTTCAATAGATAGGAAAAAGGATCTTGACCTGAAGCCTTCGACCAAAGAAAGGGAGACTTGGTGAAGTCAGAGGTGGTTTTCCTTCCCTAGATTCATGGAAGGACTTTTTGAAGTTTGAGTGAGGAAGGAAAGTAAGGAAAGCGGGAAAGGTCTGATACAAAGGAAAGGGTTGCGAGGCTTAACAATTTAGAATATAGCTGTTGAGGTGGCACCTGTTCCCCCGGGGCAGGGGTATATGCCCTTAGCTTTCTTCTGTCACTTCTTTCAGATCAATGAAGTGGAAAAGTAATAGAGTAAGGGACCCTTGTTTACAAAGAAAGCTGTCACTCCAAGAACTCGAAGTCAAGCATCTTCGGGAATATCCAGATTAGTCTTCAACTAGAGAAAGGATAGGAATCTCCTTTGCTGAGTTTTCTTCTCCAGCGGATGTAGCGGTAAAAGATTCTATTCTTTCTGCGGTCTAGTTACGTCTTTCCTCTCCCTATCTAAAGAGCTCTATTAACATAGACCCTCTCCTGACTCTCTATCATTTTAAGAAAGCAGCAAATCCTTCTCTCTATTCTACTATCCGATCTCGTCTGTTGAAAATCGATCTGAAATATGGTCATATCTTCGTTATCCCAATAGTAAACCTTCTTACTTCTCTTCGCATCTCGAAAGACGCAAAAGATCTGTTATTAGCTTATTTATAAGCTGTCGAAGGTCCTTAAAAGCCTTGATTTGTGGCTTACGGCTTACTTGCCTTTTTCCTTAAAGCCTATATAGACAGACATAGACTGAGGGCATTCTGGGCATCCATGCTCCTGGCAATGGCAAGATCCGAGATGTCAGTTGCTTGTCTTCAAGCCTCAACCTTATTCTGACTCCTACTAGGGCAATCAGGTTTAAGTTAAGCCCGAACAGCTTAGTTTTCCACTTCTCTTCCGACACAAGCTTCTTTGCCAAGCCTTCCCCATCAACTGGAAATCCAGTAAGAAAGGCAAGGGGCGCAACGGCAAGGCAATCTCAAATCATAATGGGAGTTTTAGATTCGCCTTTGGGGTTGTTACAGAATCGGTTCTTCAAGAAGGAGCTCTTAGTACGGTGGATGCATCGAATGCAAGCTGTAAGGAAGAATAATTCTCTCAGCAGACAAGAATGAAATTCAATTAGTCCCACACTTCCCGCAGGAATCGAAGAGTACGCAAGCACATTCATTTAATGGGAAAGCTTTCCTTGGCTAGGCCCCTATGAAGAAAGATGCCAATTCCCAAAAGCAGTAACAATAGCAATAGCAGTAGGAGTAGCATTAGGCATTAAGACCGTCAGGCCTCATTCATCAAAGTAGCAGTCCTTAGGGGCTGAAAAAGAGCCCAGATTCCCCGCAACAAGCTTGGAAAGGAAGAAGACACGAAGGGAGGAGTTCCGCTTAGCCTTTGCTCCTCTTTGATAGAAGTAGCTCTTTTGTTTGCCAGAATGGCTTGTTAGCAAGAAAATGCCTTCTTAGGAAGTGAAGAAGAATACGCCTGCTTGAGAATGCCCTCTTGTTGTTCTCGAAAGATGGAGGGGGCAGATTTCACTAAGGAAAGGAACTGAACTAGTGGACGAGGAGGAAGAGAATATAGACAAATTGCCGACATTCAAGCATACTATAGATGTTCCAGAACTGCTAAAGGGAAGTTCTAGTAGAAAGGGCAACTAAGCGAAAGGCCTTCTTAGAAAGGCGGAGTGACAGGTAATGCCCTATTTCCTAACAGTGAAATCTAAGATCAGACAAGAAAGAAGCTAAAGGCTAGGCAAAGAAGACGAGGGAGAAATTGTAGGTGAAAACGTTGGGTTACCAACTCGGGTGGGTTCTCACACCAAAGTTCCTTTGTTTCGGGCAAGCCCAATTACAAACAAAAGAGAAGGTCGGTCCCATACTCAAACCAAATCAGAAGGGCGGTACTCACTCGGATGGAAGAATCCCAGGTCGGTCCCATACCCGAACAAAGGCTAGACCGAAGGTCCCGTCCCACGGGTTAGGTGCTTAGCTGAAGGTGGAAGGCGAAGCCAAGGCAAGAGCAAGGGTTGAAAGACAATATAGAAGAATTCCATCTCCCCTATTTGTTCCATTCTCAATGGTTGGTCAAGTTGAGATGAACTACGGGAATCTATATATGGACTTCAAGGTCAATCAACCCATGCAAGGAAACTCGACGGAATTTGTTTTTTTATGGATTCAAGCAAAGAATGAGAAGTATGGCTTGGCTAGGGAAGCAGTAGTAGTGGCAGAGGTCGAGCTTTGAGATGAGAAGAGGGCTGAGTCGTCTAGCTTTTATTCCAAAATCACGTATCACCGATCAGCCTATTCGAGAGGAGCTGCTTGCCTTGCCCACTTCAATAAGGAAGACTCCATCCATCTAACCCATATCCATTGGAACCAGAAGCAAGTGGTAAAGTCACCCTTTGGCTAAAAATACGATTTGTATGCGTGGCGCAACACACACCTCTGCAAAAGAAGAGAAAGAACGGAAAGAAGCAGGCCCACAAGACGACAAGTGGATTGAATATCCTTTGCTTTCGTCACCGGTGCTATTGAATCCGCATTTAGAAGAAAGAGCTCCGGGACTGAATTGCTTTGAGTGGGGCTTGCCCATTAATTAGATCACCTGAGTAAGCCAAGAAAGACGAAAGCGATGGATGTATGTGACAAAGAGAACTTATGAACATGAAAGCCAGCCTGTTCCCTAAATATTTTAGGAAGCGAAGAAGACAGAAAAAGTTCGGTAATCTTCTCCCTTTGGTAGGCATTTACCCAAGGCACTAATATTATGAGTCTCTCGATTATACGTGAAATAGGGAGTTCAAGGTCTTATTCGTCTTTCTTGGCCTGTGTGAATATGAGCCAATTCCGGAAAGTGAATAATTCACTATTGAAAGTGCAAGTCGACGTTCCTGATATGAAAGTGAAAGTGGAGTGAAATCTGGATATGAAGGTTCAAGTCCAGTTCCAATCTGGATATAAAAGTGCTGTTCAATCGTCGAAAGTGATCTCTCTTTTGTTGTTCTCTTTTAGTCCGTTTTTCTTTTTTCTTTCTTTGGAGTCGGGTTCTTAAGACAGGACTGGAAATCGGGTTTTCTGAATATCTCTCTTCCGGAGAAGTAAGTTTGTTCGAGATCGAAAGAGTGCCCTCGAGAGACTAGACTGATAGTAACAGTAGTGCGCCTTCAGTTGAGGAGAACTGTTCACAAGCAGTGGTTATGAGCTCTTTCTTGTGGAGGTTCAGAATAGGTAATTCCTTCACTTCAGTTGCACTAGTGGATTGAATAACCTTTTCTTTAGTTCTAACAAAGTGCATGTGTTGTTGGTTAATAAAAACACGAGTTTCGATAGGCTGGAGGAAAGATACTATAAGTAGGACAAAGAAAGACCCTATAAGAGACCGGAACTCAATACGATTCAACCAATCAAAATTGCTTTGCTAAAGATACCCGTTCCACTATTCCTTTACCGGCAACAACTATTGAATAACAACCTTCGCTTTGCTTTCGCATCGGATCTCGGCATTAGCTAATCTAAAAATAGAGTAGATCTCGGGGCGTACCTAATGGTTTCATTGATTTGAATGGATTGATCCGTTGTACCGTTGTAGGAATCCTCATCCGATGTACGAATCCCGTGGAGGAAGTGGGGAAACAAATCCAATTATTTGATTTTGATAGGAGCAGTGCCGGTATTGAGGGTTTCTCTATCTCTTCACTCATGAAGTTAATACAAGTGAGGATTGATTTCAGTTATTCATATAAGAAATAAGAGGAATAAATAATCTCGGGGAAGACAGGCTTTCTCGCTCTCGGCACATCTTCGCTAGGGATTCTTCTCTACCTTCTTGCGTTGAGATGCCATCAACTCTTTCCTGGGGAATCAGGTCAATACAATACTCTTGGAAAAGCAAGCTATAGCAGATCCTTGAGTATAGAGAAAAAGGAATGGAGTTTCATTAGCTCTCTGCGCACATCCAGTATAATACCTTTGCGAGCCCCTATGGAAAGGGGTGCCGTGTTCTCTTTACAATGGGGGTGATCCTGGTTTCCAAAAGCTGCTGGTTGGTTGTATCTTTTTATATTGGCAATCCCCAATCCGTTGCTTGTTCGTTACGAACAAAAGAAGCCGATACCAGTTTTGGTGTTTATCCAGCGGAGGCTCGTATCTCTTCCATGTGAGACCAGCGACCTCAGATCATCCCGGACTTATGTGCTGGAATAGCTTCGTTATGAGTTGAAGCAGCCTCAGCTACTATTCCTACTAAGGAGGAGTCGCCTTTTTCAATTCCCTCCCTTTTGCAATCCCATGTTGATGTAAGGAAGCTGCTTTAGAGTATTGGCAAAAAAAACATTACATGCAGGTCCAGATCTCCTTGCGTTCGTTGGTGGTTGACTACCGGGAAAGGGCAGAATAGCAACAGTGAGGAAGCATACCACCCAAAGCAAGACGTGAAAACCTTCTTCGTATCCAAAAGCCCCTTTTAGTCTGTCTGGCCTTAGTATTTATGATACATAATCGCATCTTCTCCCCCTTTCTCGTATCTCCACGGAAGTAAGTACTGGTATGATCGGAACTAGTATTTAGATATATGTGACCCTCTAGCGGTTTGACTCCGTTGATGGTATACGGAACTTCCTTCCTGCGAAAGGTCGAGTTCGTAAATCAAGCTTGTAGAAAAAGCGAGTACCGGTATTTGATGGTGATGGTGAGGATGACTAACCTCGCTCTTGCAACCATGAATATTTTCTAGATACTACGGGCATATACCTTCTTCCGAAGGGTCCCCGTCCTATCTTTTTTGCCTTCCGCTCTGGAATCGACTATTGGTGGGTTGTAACGTGAACCTATGGATCTCAATGAACAGCTTCGATACCACAAAAGGATGGGCAAGAAAGACAGCAGGTGTTGAGCCAAAGCCCTAGTTCATACACAATCATAATGTTGGTCAACCATCCGAACCGGGATTCCTGTTATTCATACGAAGGAACAAGAAAAGAAGAAGTATGGGATAAATGGTTTTTGAGTTGGGCATGATGAAAGCGGGTACAATGGCATTACTTAGAAGCTATTATGTCCTGTCTTGGCTTTAGCAATAAGCTTGTGCGACTGATGACTCCCTCCATCCCTGGCATCGCCAAGACTAATGGATAAGGTTTTGTCGCATCTTAATCGAACCGCATGCGGAGCTCAGCTCCTAAGAAAATAATAAGAAATATCTAGTTTTGTTTCATAAGTGGCGAGCCAAGGAATAAGAATACCGCCCCCCTGATCTGTATTTCAAAAGCGGATTCAGCGTTGCAAGAAATAGAATTATGCATAGATTGACTTGTAAAGAAAGACGAACCGAACAGTGCTAAGCAAAGAAAAACTCTCTTATTTCTATGCTCGATTCAATCTCTACTCATCTGCTTTTAGTTCTACTTTCTGTATACGAAGTCCGAGCTTTTCGAGCTACTCAGTTCTCGCTATGTCATTTCTTGGTTTTTAGTGCATTCACTCAATTCTCTGTGAAGTCCATGGACATGTTGTGGTTCATTGCAGAGAACAGCCATCACATGGATCAAGCTATAAGGAATCACCCGCGAGCGAGGGCAAGTCTCAATTACGGTAGGAATGGAATACACCAATCATAACTCTGGTCTGGTCCCTAGTTCCCTAAGTAGTTAGTGAAACTTCCAGCTGGACTGACTGGATTTAGAGCTTAATGCTCCTATCTTTGAACTAGAATCTTAGCGCTTATTTCATGAAGATAGCTACTTTAATTGATACAAGAATGCCTACTTTGGACCAATAGGATCTACTCCTACTTGAATGCCAATCCAATCTCTTTCCCAATAAGAATTCCTAATCCCTAAATCCAAGCAAGGCATGATTGTTAGTCAGGATAACCAGCTTACGTACCGCATTAAGAAGTACCGACTATGCTTTTTTCCATACTTTTCTTGCAGTACTTCAGTAAAGCTACCCCATTTTAATAAGATAGGGATTCGAGATATCAGCATTTTCACAGGTCCTTGTCAAGCTGCAGCAGAATCAGATTCGAGTATAGCATCATTCAGTTGGAGTTCTGAAATAATCTGGATCCCCTTTGCTATTTTAGCAATCTCTGCTGCTCAGTTTCATCCCTTTCTGAGGTAGAAAACCCATCCATATATGTACGAGTGAGAGATGTCTTCCGTCCCGGAGAACCGTCTTCTCTCCCTCCTTAGGAAAAGGAGATCTAGGTAGAGGAGGTAGAAAATAATAGATACCGTCTATTCTATTAACTAGTCATCAAAAAGCAACCTATATCGAGGTCAAGTTTGATAGGGTGAAGTGGACTATTAGATCCCCGGCTTACCATTAGAAAGAAAGCTTAGCCGCCGACGTCAATGTGTTAAGCACATAGGATATATTCGGCGAAAGTCAGTAAGAAGTAGAGTGAATTCTGAAACTCCAGCATTTAGGCCCGGATAGAATGGGTCCTCAAGCTTAGAATCATTTGGCCTAACCTTTAAGAAAAGTCAGCATCTTTTCACCCGGGTCGTACTAAAGGCAGGTAGACCGAACACACGGCACCTGTCCCAATGACTGGTACACTGACGGTGGCTTATTGGTTCCTTCCTCCCTTCCATCCTCAAGTCTTACTTTCCTTGATGCCTTAGTTTACTTGATGCCCGATTCATTCCTCCCTATATTAAATCTCTCGTGCCATATTCTTTTTCAGGTTTGACATTACTTCCCTGCGCGTTCTGCTCGACGACGATATGACTGATAATCAGAAGCGAGAGGCTCTGCTCTCGAAACTTGACCTCCTCGATTCGATCGATGGGAGAAAAAAAGGTTACGAGCGGCAGAGCACGCACAAGTCTATCAACGTCAACTCAGCCGCGCTTTGGACCGATCCTACGAATAAGAGGCATTAACAAAGCATTTATGAGACACCATACTTTCAATAGGCAAGGGCCAGCCCGAAGATCAACGGGATCTTTCTCCAAGCTAAGTTTCTACCCCCGAGGGAACCGGCCACGATGCGTGGGGGTATCGGTGCTGATAAACTCGTCTCCGCTCATCTTACCTGGAAATGGAAATAAATTATGGTAGATTACCTACCTCATCTGAGATGAAGGAATTTCCTACTTAAGATTCATATGCCTATTTTGCTGTTGATGTGGAGGAATTGGTACTAGCCTACTCGATATGTTCCTTGCCTGGTTCGCTATAGGAAGTGCTTTCAGCAAATGAGGAGGGGAATATTCATAGGTATGAATCTTCCGTCAATGGTTAAGGTTGAAGTGAAGGCAAACCTTCTTTGAATTTTGATGCCTAATTATTTAGCTCTGGTATTGAGAAAGAAACCATTCATACGGCTAGGTCACAGGAATGCTTCTTCGGCTTACAATTCCGAGTCAACAACCGTAACTCGAGCACTTAGCCCTAGCTCTTGCTCTTTCCTTCCTTGCAACGGGCTGCATGTGTGCCTACTAATATTTACTTACCTCAATGGTGCGCTAACTTTAGAACGAGGATTTGCCAAATTCGTATTAGGGGGGCTATGCAGCAATTCGACCACTGTTACTGTACTAGATATCTCAGGCTTATCCTAAAGAAATTATGGCTTCGCTTCTCTTCTTCCTGGTGATGGATATAGTCTCGATGGCTTTGCCCAAGTATGGCATAAAAGTCAAATAGGATATCCTTCAAAAGGGAATTTCATGTGTGAGCACCTTGCCTCTTTTAGGGAAGGCTATTTACCAAGTGAGTCTGCGCAGCATGCTACGAAACATAAGAATCATTTTGAATCCCATTTGCACCCGGATTCAGCTTCTTTCGAACTAGCAAATGCACTTTCAGAGCCAACAACGGATCGGCTTGGCCCATTCCCCATCTGGGGAAGAAAGAGTACCTAGATCTGCATCTACTAAGTATGCCCTGAAATTCATGTTATGATCCGGTCTTTCCCAAAGCTAGGGCTTCTTTTCCCATCCCTATCCTCCGCGTCAACCTGTACCGGACCCAGAGTCAAAACTAAAAAGAGAATGAAGTCTCGAAAACTCTTAATTAATAAATATTCGTGCGCCTACTTTGCTTATCCTTCTCTGCCCCATTATAGATAGTTGGGTAGAGCGAGAGGGATAGCAAGGATAAAGAGGTGGGCATCAATAATATATAAACCGAAATCTCTTCACCTCAAAGCATAACGATAGTGCATTTCATCTCCACTCTCAATGCCCATTGAGTCATCATATCTCGACTGAGCGGAACCAATCCAATAGGATAATCAATATGTTATACTATTCCCTATATACCTCAGCTTGTTCGATTGAGCCGATACCGAGCCCTTATCTTTTCAGAAGATGTGCAACGAAGGATACCCTTTCTTTTGGTTGATTTTCAGGAAACCAATAGTAGATACAGGAGGAGGTGGTATTTTGCAAACAATTAGTTGATTTGCAATACCCTTTTTATTGAACTTCGAGGGATTACTTTCGTTCCAGCATTCGCTTAAGGATGAAAGGATAGGAATAGTCATATCGGTCGGGACTTCTGTTGGATAGCGTACG
Source organism: Aegilops tauschii subsp. strangulata (assembly GCF_002575655.3). Lineage (NCBI taxonomy): Eukaryota > Viridiplantae > Streptophyta > Magnoliopsida > Poales > Poaceae > Aegilops > Aegilops tauschii. The sequence continues at coordinate 539,482,900 of NC_053037.3, read as the reverse complement.
TTCGCCATTTCTTCCTTTTTTCAAGGATTGATAATGTTCGTAACATGCCGTAGTGTATCACTCGCCAGGAGTGATTCCCTTCAACAGGTGTGGAAAGGTCATTAGAAAAAACTCTGGAGCAAATTGAGATTTACCGGCAATCCGGTTCCTTTTGTTTTTATCCAGGGTTTCGGCTCCTACCAACAATAACTATACGGCAACCAGAAAATAACCTATTCTATTGATCGAAGGAATGGTGCACTTCGGGGATGCGGCTTCCTCTACGGAAACAACGGTACGCCTCGGCAGTAGTTCCTATACGGGAAGGGTTCCTATACCGCAAGCAAAACCAGAGAATCACTTTAGTAATGTATCCAGGCAGTGGCCCAGCTAGGTGACTTCCGGCAAGCTAGCTATTTTGCGCAAGGAAAAAACCTTGCTTTGTGAACCAGGAGAGAAAAAGATACTGACTTCGATAACTAAACATCGAAAAGCTATGGCACAAATGATAGAATCTAGATTTGATAGATCAACATATTCCTCTTTCTATCAAGCTAGTAAACTGGCACCAGAAATATACATACCAACTCTTCTTTCTCCCCCACCATCACTCTTTAGAGACATTCAACGAAAAGCAAGCTTACCAATAAGAAACAGCTGGCATGGCAGTATCTTCTATATCTTCTATAATGAATATAATGTGCACACCTAGCTTTAACTAGATAAAATCTAGTACAGCGGGAAGGATGTCATATTTCTGGTCCACTACTTAGACTCTACGAGGGCTTTAGGTGAGGAACTACTTATCTCCCGAGGCACCCTTCTCCTGAGTCCTACCCAGCTCAAGTTTAAGAATGCGCACAGCCCCAAGGATAGGTAGAGGGGGATCTTGTTCTGTTCAGTGCCGCCCCTTCCTCGGCCATTCAAGAAAGGGATTTGCTTCTTCTTACAGGTCCTTGAGAAAAAGAAGAAAGATAGGAAAGGAATTAGGGCGTTGCTGAAGGCAATGGTCCAGCTTGTGTGAATGGATTTCATTGTTTTTTTAGATTCCACTATTTGTTCGATAGCAAGCAAACTCTCCCAATTTAGGACCTTCAGTGATCTTACAACGAACATTGTAAATGACAACGAATTCCGGCGAAATAGAAGATCTACGGGTCACCATAGTCTTCTGATACACAAATAGGATTCCGCACTCTTAAACAAGAGGTTGCCACTTAGCATAAGGAAAGGGAAGAGTAAGGCCAGCATTGACTAGAGCTACTGATATCTCGGGACACTATGTGAAATAGCTACGATATGCTTGCTATTCTGGGAAGATAAGTCATGCCTTAGGAAACTAGTCATGTTATGATCGAATTGGAATGTGCGGGCTTTGTGACTACCACTGATTGGAGGATCAAGAAGCCTACTAGTTCACTCTTCCTGCGATATCTGATCAATCGCTCCTGCCGGTTGTACAGATTCTATCACTGGCTTTAGGTTATTCCTTCTCGGACCTGACGTCTCCATCACTACTAATAAGGAAGGCCACTTTCTTTTGTATCGGACCTTCAAAATGCAACGCAGTAGAAACAGATAGCTGAGTAGAGAGTGCGGCCGAAGCATCCATAGCTTAGCGATTATGTTCTTATAGATAAGGATTAGACGGATGTAGACAACCAAGAAATCTAAGGTGAACCAATAGAAATAGAGTCTGGTGGAAGCGGTCATCCCGTGGGGAGAGACTCAAGAATATGATAATATGATGACTCCGCTGCGCTGCTCTGCTGACTAGCCGTTTCCTCTTCTAAGTAAATAACCAGCTTCAGTTCATGCTCCTTGCTGGCATAACCATATTAAGCTGCATTGGATAAACAATCGAAACTCCGTAATTGTTAATAGTAGGGTAGCGAAGTAGCCGGGGTTGCACGCGTCATCAGAATTCTAGTATAAGGAAGCGACGGGAAGGGAAAGGTGATTACAAAATACGGATACGTAAGGGTTGTGTAGTATTTAGCTTACAAGGATTGACTCGACACCATCGATGCGTAGTCTATCAATCAATTTAATGGGACTTATTTATATGCCTGTTACGAGGGGAATCTGCCTGTTATTCAATCTATCTCTTTAATCTGCTTACTGGTTTCCTTCTCGGCCAATGGAACATCTATTGCTTCCTAATCTGGAACTGAACTAAACAGAAATCTTGGTCAAGTATTGGGAAAAGGAAAGAGGCCCTTTTCTTTTTCAAAACTAAGGAGATGTGCATAGCGTTGTAAAGATCGGCAGAAGAGGAAGGGTGCAGTTAAGTTACAACATCTTCTGTTTCCAAGTCGATAGGCTTCTTTTGATAAAGGAAACTATTCCTCTGCTCGCTATACTCAAACCCTTGCCATTTCCTCGATTCCCGTTGAGAAAACAATCGATTGACCATTTTAGGACCTATTCTTCAGAATATAGAGGTATCGAAGATCTAGAAACGATGCGATGACTCCTGTTCGATCCTTTTCCGATGAAATGAATGAATTACCACGCTTTCCGCCGGCTGATAAAGAACTTTATATGATCGATTGCTTCACCCATGATCTGATGATCTTGCTATAACATAACGATACTGCATTTCCCCTCTTCCTTGTCTCTACTTACTTGTTCATTGCTCGACTCGAGGGAGGGGCTCTATATAGCTATTTTGCCTTCTTTCTTGGACTCTCAGGTGAGCGCTTAGGCCAAGCCACAATTACCAAGGCATGATTGAATCCGCCAAAGAGAAGGGAATAGATGATCTCACTGGAAAAAGTTGCGTAACCCCCCCCCCCGTTTTTTTGGCATGATTTCAAGATTTTGACCTGATTTATGAGAAAAGAACTTAGTTTTGCATTAACCCGAAAGAATCTCCTTATAATTGAGTGTGCAGTAAAGGGGGTTGTTACACCAAATCCCTCTGGTGAAGCTCTATCCAACTGCTTGTTAATAGCGGATTGGGTATTGGTCGATCGAAAGCCGTGATACGCAAAATCCTCAGCAGAATGAAATGCGGACTACAATTAAGTTAGTTGAAAAAGAGAGTAAGGAATGGGACCGTCAACAGGAACTCTTGAATTGAGGGTTTTTCACACTACCTATAGAGAGATTGAACCAACACGGTGCCCACGGTAACTCCTCCACCCGTACTGTTTGCTTTCGTGGGGCTTTGCTGCGCTTTGGATCTTATCAGGTGGCAACCACCTTCGGTTCTAGACTCTGGCACTTCCCCAGGCTGTGGCACTTTCACTGCCGCCTACTCCTACTATTGGGTCGGTTGTGGTTGGTGTTTTGATTCCAAAGTGGAGAATAGATTGTTCATTGCGAAGGAAATCAGAAATCTACATACAAGGGTCAAGATGTAAGCTCAAGTTAAGTGGACGGGTCCAAAGATCAGGGAAAAGGGTAGACTGGGACATGGTTGCAAGGGCTATATATCTATATAGTTACAAATGAATGAAAACGCCATGCTTAAAGCCAAAAGAATAAGCTCTTGATACGGATCTCTTTCATCTTGTAAATAAAGTAGGGGCGTCCCTAACTACAGCTTCCTACCATAAGTCAGACATTCAGCTAATACTGAAGAAATCTTCTTCTGGGGACACCTCTCTAAAATAAGAATGATGGCGTTTTTGATCTTATTCGTTTTCTCATCGGGAAATGCGAGAATGTAGTTATTTTTATGAAACCGGATATTCAACATGCTTTCCTCGACCAGATCTATTTACGGGAGTCGTATTTCGAACTGACCCCGGGTCTGATCTTGAAATGGTAAATCCTATTTGATCTTCAAGGTTAAGTACTTCTGCGAGACTATCAGCATCTTATCTGGTTGATAGCACTCAACCCACTGACTATACGTTTTATATGGGAGCCCTAACTCCACCATGCAATTCAACAAGCTGAGGACGGAGAAGTCAACCGGTCTCACGTTTTCTTCTTTTCTTTTTAAAGAACCTGCCCCGAAGGAAAGCATATTATAGGGGAAGAGCTAGCTTCATTCGAGCTGGATGGGCTAAAAGCTTTCGTTGAGACAAAGCAGGCAAAAAAAAGTTCGAGAACAGGATAACTAACGTTTGGAACCAAGAGATCTCATAGTTCTTCAAGTGAGAAGCTGAGAAGGGATGACACCCATTTGACCTAGAAGACCGATGATCAAGTGTCAAATTCTAAGCCAAGAGATGGCAATGGGACTATAGGAGCACGGTACTAAACCATCATACCATACCGGTGACTTCACCAACCGAAACCAACTCAAATAAGTTCAGGGAGGAAAAGAAGACGGTCATGATAGATTGGTGAATGAGGAAGGAAAAGAAAGCCTAAAATATCCAAGTAAGATAGCGAAAGAGAAAGCTGTCTTTAAAGCCTGTTTTGACCAAGCAAGCAAGCTGGAGCACCTTTCACGCTAGCTTCCCATCGCTCGAAGTACACTTCCGGTGCACTTCTCACTGCTCAACCACTTTATCTTTAACCTAACCGCCTTCTAAAACTTCCACGGGAAAGCCAGTAGAGTATGCCTTGGTTTAAGAGAGGAGCTCAGGTCCATCTTGTGCTCACAATACATCTTATTTAGCAGGACCTCTGGGCTCTTTAGAGAAAGGCGAAGTCTCTACTTGTTAACCATGGATGCCTGTTATATTTACTTATAGAGTGAAGAACAAGCCCACTTTCCATATCCCTTTCGTCCGGATGATCGATTGCCTCATTCTTCTTCGAAAATAAGTGCATTTGGCCATTGTGTTTTTCCAACTTTCGTAATAGATCTGGGCATGCATGGTTTTCAATAGATAACCCTAGGCCTTCTTCGTTTCCCCACGGGCATTCACTTCTCTTCAAGCTCGGGATTAGCAAAACATGGATCCGACGCCCATCTCTTTTTCCACTTTGCAAGGCTGAGAGACTTTACCAATTGATAAAAAAAGCATGAGCAGGATCAGCAGAGGAAAAATCGAATAAAATGGCTTATTTGAACCTTTCTTTGGTAGGCAACGAATCTCACGGAATGTGGGAATCTTTTACAGATGTGAATTCTCGCTTTAACGCTTCGATAACATACTTATCATCAGGTATCTTCGGGAGCGGGGCTCGCCCTGAACAGATATTGTCTTTGCTTTCGCTGATGTCGCGTCAATTGCCCGAGGGAGCATAACACTGCAGGCTGCAATGAACATGCCCGCCGCATCTCGGATAATTGCTCCAGTTGCGCCAATTCCAGTATCCGAGACAGAAAGCAGCATCCACGTGAACTTTGACTGTTCATAATATGGGAAATTCCGAGGTGAAGGATGCCTGCTCAGGTCATGATATCACTGATCCAAACTATGCTACACCAAATCTGAATCCTGACTAGTTAGCGAATCGTGTGCTCTGTGCGAATGTCTTTATTAGTCTATTTCATTTAAGCCCAAAGGATCTTCGAATACCGACTGGTCGTCCCAATCCAATCTCCCTTCTGCTTATTACAATTTTTCCTATTCCTAGCGAATCAAATGAGATTTCTGTTCTTCCATCAAGAGGAGATAGTTATCGATAAAGCAAAAACGAACCTATTGACATAGAATGCAATCGAAATAGAGACAACTAGGCGAAAAAAAGACCGAAATAATAAACTTCTACTCCCTAGGTGGTTATTTGCCGCATAAGACAGCGGTGGAAGCTGAAGGAAAGAGTGGGCTTTGAATCTAGGTATGCTTTCTAAGGATTGCGCTGCGCCTAGCCTACCTTTACGAACATACCTCTGTCTTTCAAACAAAGCCCTGTGTGTGGAACTACTTAGATTTGTTTTCGAATTGCTTTTCTTGGGCCATCGAGAAGTCAGTCAGTGGTTGGCTTGAGTCCTCAAGTTGGTCTTTAAGACTTAGCAGGGCCCTACACACAGTACACCTTAGTAGAAGGTAGATTTCTCTCACCCTATGTGCAATCAAGCTCAGAGACTTGAGCCGCAGAATTCCTTGCCCACTGACTGAAGAAGCTCCCTACAGTGTCCAAATCGAGGGATCAATCCAACAATCTTCTCCTTTACTCAAAGGAGTAGGTGGAAGAGTTATGAGAGAAATCAAGCGATAGTGCTTGACGAGTGAGAAGTGCACCGGAAGTGTACTTCGAGCGATGGGAAGCTAGCCTGAAAAGGTAGAGCAGAGGTGCTAACAATAATAAGAATCTTTCATCCTGCAAGTTACTCATAATTGAGAACTGGTAATGTGGATTTTGTTCCATGCAGCTACACCTTTTCGAAAGCAAATTCGAGGAAATCGCTTCTTTCTTCCCATCCCGACCTGTATCACTTGACTTTTAGATTGGCAAACTAATACCAGGTTGATGACTTCACTTCTCTTGGGAACTTGCTTCTTCCTTCACCGAAGTTAGTAGTTAGCTTTTATGGGCAAGGTGCCATACTGGGAATCCAGTCAAATGGGCCAAAGCAATCCAAGGCAGAAGGCCCGTTTTAAATAACTAATCTCGTGACTTTTGCTACCGGGGGTAGGAAGGAAGCAGTGAGATCCAGGGAGAACAAGCAAGACCAAGAACAAGAATGAATGCTAGAGCATATGCAAACCCTAGATTATTGTGATGGCAGCCCGGTCAACCGCACGCTGGAAGCGGATGGCATTCCCAATACAAGCCTGCAGATCCCTGGACTCTATTTAAACATTGGGAAGTCCTTGACAAGAATGCTACATTAAGCACTTCCCACACTAACATATTGATGAGCAAGCCCAGAGCCCAAATCCGGATGCATGCTTAAGTGCTCGGAGGGTAGAGCCTGGGCCCCGATCGAGCCAATATGTCGATCGATAACGTTTAAGCTCCTTGTCCCCAAGATCTTCCATATATTAAGACTAGTTCGATCTGCCTTAGATAAACATATTCCAATAAAAAGGTTAAATAACATATATAGGTATCTGCGGGCATTGTGAATCAACTAATCTATCTAGAAGTGAGTCAATATGTGTTCATGAGTGATTATGCTGTAGGTGCTTCCCCTCTGTCGAGGCTGGTATGTATAAATGGAGTATTGACCATAACTTTGAGTGTGGGTTCCGGTTTTAAGTGAATGGACTGATTGCATTGTTGTTAAGAGTGGGCTGGCCTGCTTGAAACACCAATGTGCTATAGATACAAGTACCCTTCCCTTGGGGATCGATTAACGGATTACTCAGTATCGGATGGGTGAAAGCCTTATCCATCACCTTTAAGCTCCTTGTCTTTAAATAAAAGCCATCAATAACCTAGATCGGTCTCAATAGCACTACAGGGCATTTATCTCCCCTACTATATGGGTCTACCCACCTGGGCATTGTCCACTTGACCAACCATCATGGCTATATAATCTATTTTAACAAAGAAGTAAATAACTCGAGTCTCCCTCTGGGGGGTTGTTACGCGACCTATTCCAGACAAGGAGTCCGAGCCAGGAAGAAAACCGGGGATACCTTACTAAGCATTTCCTAGATCTTGAGTTAGGCGTAGCTACTTCCTCCCCCCATGTTCTCCTGATTCCCCATCCTTCCGCTGAAGCTAAACCAGTATCAGTTGATGGCGAGCATAGTAGAGGCGGCTTTCGAGTAAAAAATAACTTATAGAAGCACTTGAGCGTGGTTTCGGCCTATAGCCGGAGGGAATGTTTTTCAAAATCGACCCTGGGCATTCGTAGAGGGGAAAGACAGCCATGCGATAAGCGAGGGAGAGGTCTGTCTTCCCAAAGTAGCCATTCAAGGAGACAAGTTCTACCATTGTACCTTGACCTGTGGAACTGGAGAAGCTCCTTTATTGCTATAGTTCTTGTTGAACCTTTTCTAAAGTCAACAATTTCTGCAATCAGGGAGGAGGCATTGCCTTACTTGCTATACCTTAAACCTCATCAAGAAAGTAAGCCCAGCGAAACCGCAATCCCAATCAAATAAAAGATCAGATGGGCTGATCCCTGAGATCGATCGCTGTTGATTTTCTAGTTTTTTAGCTGACTCGGGACCTTCCATAGAAAACCGAGTACGAGCAACGGTCGGGTCTGCTGCCCCTTCCTTCTCAGCGTACAGCTGCAGATTGGATAAATGGTTTATCTTCGAATGTATGCTACAAGAAATGGGCTGAACCGATCTACAGGGAATGCAATAGCGAAAAGAATTCCACTCTATCTCAGATTTTTGTATCCTTTTCAAGGGCCAACCCTTGGCCAAGGTGAGCGCATCCGTATGGGCCTATTGCTCTTGACCTCTTCAGTTGTGCAGGCACAAATATGAACTGGTCTAAGTTTGTTCTTGACGATCCCCACAAGCTTATCTTATCTACTTGAATGCAAATCAGAAAAGAGGAAGTCGCAATGCATTTTATTTTTAGAAAGAATCAAAGACACATGGATGGTATCGATCAAGAGACATGGCTAAAGGATGGAAGTGAATTAGAATCAGACGGTCGTCGAACGAATTCCCAATAAATGGAAGATCTACGTGCAACGAATTTCGTATAAAAAGTAAAGTAGGCGATTTCACCGAGAGGCCTATTGAACTAGCTCCCATGCATGGATCTGCATTGTGTGCTTTCGCCGGGGCGAGAGTGAAAAAGAAATGTACCAAGAGTTCCGTATGAATTAGGTTTGCCTTTCCAAAGAAATGAGATAAGGAGCAGTAAGGCCTCGCAGAGCGTCAACACCGAGACATTGTAGAGCAACGTCTTGCAACTATGTACAAAGCCTCCATTCCCCTGGGTGTCGTGTTTGAATGCACAGTCTTTGTCATAAACCGATTACCCTCCGCTCCAAATGGCTCTACCAAGGATCCCACAAAATTCCCGAAACCAAGTTACTCAGAAAAGGCCTGGTATCCATCTACTCACAATAATTTGAATGTAGAACTGAAGAAGCACCATTTCCTTCTTTGAGAGGAATCCAACCGAAGAGAAGCGAGCATCATAATAGCTTGATAAAAAGATATTTAGTATAAGAGGACGTTCGCGTCAATTATCACGCCTCTGACTGCTGAGGACGAGGTTCGGGTTAATGATATTGTGAAAGGTGTCATTAAACCGGGTCTGCCTCTGTTAGTTACGAGGTATATGCCATGGATCTCATCTATTCCCCTTAAACAAGGGATAACGTGGGTTCCGACCTGGAATCTGGACCCCCAATTAGAGTGTGTTTAAAGAGATTGGAGGAACTCTTCCTCGGTCTCCGTATCCAAAGATACTGGTAATTAGAGCTTCAAGTGTTCGGTTCTACTCTCCGTTTTATTCATAGTAAGGGAGAGCAGTTCAGTCCACTTGCTCTTTGGCCGCATCGGTTGAGGTTTGCTCTGTTCAGTTCAGTTAAAGAAGAGATGGTATCTTGCTTGTTTCAATTATCCGGGCTCGCCATCAATAGATACTGGTTTCTCTTCCGCTTTGGCCCAATTGACCCACTTATCTTACAAAGGGCGAAGCCACTAACAAATACTTATAGAGGGATTGTACCAACCTTAGCTAGGGAGATAAAGGCCCTGCTCAATGTAAAAAAAGGATCTGGAAAAGAAGATAGGAATGGGGCACCAAGGAAGGATTGTAGGTAGGGATGCCCTTAGATCCGTTCTCAATAGCTCATGATAAGGCAAGAAAGCGAGTAGATACCCTGCCCTCGCATTAAAGCATCGATCTAGTCCTTTATTAGATATGAATTTCCCGTTGGAAATCGAGGTACATACTCCAAAAATCCCTGGTTTTTGCCTTCGGTTAGCAACTCGTCTAAGTTTAAGATCGTATTCCATCTTCGTAAGGACATAGAAAGGGGTTTCGGTAGTGACTGTCCTATCAATAGACCGAATGGTCATCAGTTGCCCTCACGGCCTAACGCCGTTTTTGAGCTCCATCACATGCTTAAGAAGGACTTGCCGCGGAGCCAAGGCCTATTTATGAGCCAGACCTAGAAGATCACTGCTTTCGTGCTGGTCATTCTAATCACAATGAGAACTTCTCCCAAAGAGGGTTCTTATTTCATTTCAGTAAGTAGTCGATTGAATCGGTTTCTAACCTAAGGAATGTGTTATTATAACCAAATATATCATCCAAGAGCCGATCTCTTTTTCATTAAGTATCATTAATAGACCGCTTGCTTACGAGCTTGGTAGCCGCCTTGGAGCCGAGGCAGACGGAGGAGGAACCTCTCGAACCTGGAATCCACTTTCCACTTGTCCTCCATATGCTCGGGTCTGCTGTTTGACCAGTATCTAATGCTATTTCTTACTTCGACCAGACGGGCACTTTCGCATTACGCGGTGAGATCGCCTACTCCTCTCGAGGTTGGCATTTTCGAGTTCATATTTCATAGGTCACCATAAAAATTCCTACCTTTCAAATTTGCATATTTTTAGGAACATATCGAACTTTCATCCCGCATTATCTGTGCAAAATTTTATCATTGTTTAACTACTTCCTCAAACCATTCAATGCGCTATCTCCATCCTCTCATTCATCTCTATACCAGAACAATTAATTAGGCCCAGCCCTTCTATCATCGGCCTTGTTGAACTAATTACTTTCGTCTTTGTGCCACCTCAAAGAAGACATTTGATCATGGGCTTTTTTTGTGATGAGGCTAGTTTGAACTATGCTTTTTCTCCTTTCTACACCCCTCTTGACACAAGTTTCGCACATCCAGTTCTCTTATTAGAAACTCCCTATAGATATACTTCTTACTGACTGATTATGGCTTCCCTGACTAGAGAAGGAAATGTCGGGAGGAAATAGAGATGATAGGACCACCTGAATGCTGGAGATGAGTGCTCGTCGTATTCCCTCGAGGAAAGCGGAGGCCCTCGCGGAAAGATCAAAGAAAATGAAAAGCACAGCCGCCTCTACCTAGAGCAAAGAAGCTTTGCCAGTCTTATCACCGGATTCACCATAATCAGCTCTAAGGTCCTGACTCTCAAATCGGATATCTCTTTCGTTCACAAGAATTGCATATTATGTATGATTGGTGATTTGAAATTCTTTCTATTTACTATTTTGATGGAATTCATGAACGAGTAGATCAAAGAAAAGAAAGCAAAGCATTCACTCCTAAACTAAAGAACTAATCTACTGAGCTAGCCTCCCGTTATGCGCCAATGCTTGAACAGGACCGTTGACCTTTACCAAGCCAGTTTCCTGTAGTTGACCAATACAGTTCGACCGATTGAGACAGCAGGGCGGATGTGACCGATGGATTTGAAGAAGGAACTCATTTTTTACTGATTCAGACCGTTTACCAGAAGAGCGGTATGGTTCAGAAGAGGTACTCATAATACAGATATCGTTTAACAAATTGCCCGATCGATTACCAATTCAGTAAGCCTACCTATACCTCCTCAGGTTCCAGCCTACCTGCTCAACCCGCGGACCCAGTACAGCAGCCCTTGACCCCTGGTCCTGATCCACTAACTCCAGCACCTTCTACTTCCACTGATCTGACAGCATCAGCCCCCATTTCATCAACTCAATCCACTCATCCTACGATTACTCGCACACGGGATAATACTCGCAAGCCTCGCGCCTTTCCCGATCACGTTGTCAACATGGCTACCTTTCATCCTTGGCCTCTTGAGTCCTCACCAACTGAGCCCACGTGTTTCTCTATGGCCAATAAATGTTCCATTTGGCGTTCAGTTATTTGCATAAAGTTAATGCTTGCAGAAAATTGTTGATTATAAATAAGTATATGAACAATTTACTATACAAGCAAATCTTTGCTTGTTGTCATCGCAAGCAAGTAGGTAACGCAGATTTCAATTTGCAGTCAATATAATAAATGTACGAGGCGAAGATATAGGAGGTATGAAACAAACATAATGTCAGTACATGTCAATCACACTCAAGGATAGATAATTTAGCGTACCATCACAACATAAACTAAAAACAAATGAAGAATCTCGCTAATAAAGAAGTAAAAATGACGCTCGTCAAGCACAGTTTGCTGCGATCGTGCCAGCGGCATCACCGATTGGTTGCGCGGATGTGGTCACAACAGGCAGTAAAAACCTTATTATAGCAGTTAGAGTAGTGGTTTAATACATGTATGTCCACATTATACATCGATCAAAAATAATTAGACATTCGAGATATGTCTGCAAGATGGCATACCTTATTTTGCATTCTGTTCCGTCTAGAACATAAGATGAAACATATGGCATGTTAATAAAAATGTGTGAAAAAAAAGTAACCAGTGGAAAAGCATAACAAAGTAAGTAAGTTTATGTGTGAAAAAACATACATACCGCGGAGGATCTCCTTCCCTATGAGACTCTTGCTTCCCTTTGAAAGAGGCAGACCCCTACTTCAATTGTCATCTGACGCCTCTACCCGCCCTTGGTGTTCGTAGATCGGTTTTGCCAGTTAGGGTTTGTGTGGTGGGTTTCGATGATCTCGGGTAGCTCCTCACTTGGATGAGGAGTGGGGAAAGAAGATTGCGGGAGAGATCGGTGAAGAAGTGGAACTAAAGGATACTATAACCAAAGCTTAAAATGGGGGGGATGAGGCTGATGTTGAGCCGGGTGATGAAGCAACTTCACCGCAGCAAGAAGCCTAGTGAGCGGTTGACATGGCGGAAGGTCGTTCTACCTTTCCATGTGCCAACAAAGCAGGCATACTTGATTGACTCTTTGGGGCTCGTGACAGACATTCATATTACTGCGTTCTGTGATCGTAGATCGTCAGGATTCATCATTGTATATCCGAGATCTGAAAGTGTGGCAAATGGATTTGAAGGCATGGAAAGAGGCCGCCCTCGTGCAAGACTTCTTTATTCTCCCGATTTCCCTCCTCCAGTTGGATTGACACGAAAGTCCAGTGATAACGTTGAAGTACTTTAAAGAGTCCCTTTCAGCCCCCGCTTTATCATAGGAAGAAGAAGAGTAATCTAGTTTAGGGGTAAGTGCCCTTTTGTTGCCAATATCTAGAGTCCTGTTGTGTCAATAGAGCTCGGAAAACTCCTCTTTTAGTGATGGATTCTAGTAGCCCTATGCCTAGATTGCACAAGAACTACTCCGCTTCTATATTGGAAAACACTGTGTTTGAGCTTCTGAAAAGAAATGAAGCTGTTACCTGATCCAAGCAGATAAGATGCTCACGGCCTGTCCTGAGCACTACGGAGATATTTCTTGATCCACATGAGAGTCAGCTCCCTACACCTACACCGGATTATGTCAATGAGAGCTTGCCAATAGAGATACTTCTGACTTAGAGGCACCGGAGTTGGCCAACTCAAATTGCATTGACAGCGAACCCTTGGTAGATGATTCAGAGCAAGATCAGATTCTTGATGATTTTTCCCTTTGTTTGATCGAGCGATGCCGAATCTTTATAGCGCATTTCCACCTATCCATGCTTTACGACTTGTCGCCATGAAGCACATGCCTGCGAAACCTTCTTATTCTACAGAATAAATAATAAAGTACTTAGAATGAATGGACTAAAGATCCACTTTTCAAAAGGGACGGCTCCGCCTACATGTGAAGATCTTTCAAGCGAAAATAATGGGTAGCCATGAGAAATCTCGATCGGCGACTCTGATACCATGATATCATTGGTCGAAGAATTCCTTGCCTCGTGGGACACGTAAAGAGACCTACCCACCACCCTTGTGTGTGCGAACCTAACAAGAGATGCTGATGCCAGCTACACCGCGCTTTCTTTCCGACCGACCTGACGTTCCGAGGAGAAGAAGGAATGGTTGTATGCATGCGCCGGACGCCTATAAAAAAGTAAAAGAAACCATGGATGGGGAGAAAGAAATCCCTACTTACTTGACAGGTTTCCGGGTCTCAGAAACATAGAAAGGATTTCACAAATAGGATAAATGTCCAGTGAGGACATCTCCTTGCTTGCTTTTTCATTGACTGATTCTAGTGGCTGGCCCAGTGAGAGAATTACCAGTGTCTGTCATTAGACTTTATCTTTCCACGGTGAACTCCTTTGTTGTTGAAAATCGGCTGGCTGGATTGACCTTTGGGATTGAGTCACTCGTACATTGAATCAGAGTATTTCGTATAACTCTTACTTAACAGACTTAGTGGACTGATTGATTGTTTCTTAGTTAGGATTTTCTATTCCTCCTAGCTTGCGAAATTCCCCTCTGCACTTGCAGCTTTAATAAGAAGTAGTAGATGGGAGTAAGGGCTCGGCTGGTGAGTAGTAGGAGTAAGGGCCCGGCTAGTGAGAACTAGCTTATACTATCTTTCTGGTGTAAGAGCATCTCGCTTATACTTTCGGAGATCTCTCTCGTAATTCGTAGATCTAAAAGCCTAATCTAGAAAAGGGTTTTTCTCAGAGCCATAAGTCAAAATAATAAGTCCAAATTCCGCAAGAGCTTGACAAGCAATCCTTCCTACACAACTCATCGGCGGTGTGACCTGCTTGACTTTTATCTTTGATTCAACCTTTGTATTCTCCTTTCTGAAACTTACTAAGACTATTGAAAGCTTTTTCAATGATTCATAAAAGCATCCCTAGTATAAGAAGCTGTACCTGACCTACTCCTACTATAGTATTATAAAAAATAAGAAGCTTTCAAAACACCACTACTATATCTAATATGCCCCGCCAGACCAAGAGTGAGGAGCTTGACTGAACCTCTGAGCGAGCTATTAGTACCTTCTTCCTGAAGAGTAGTAGCCTTCATTCATAGCCTGACCAACTCATTCGTACGCTAGTCAGCTATGAATTTATAGTCAGGTTGCTATTCCCTTCTATTGAAGGCTTTTTACCACTATCATACATGACTTTTTTTTCGCCCTTCTTTTTAGAACTCATATAATACTGCTGCCCTTTCACTTGCTTCTGCCTTTTCACAAGAATTAAGATAGTGTCCTCCCTGAATTGAGAAAGAAGAGAGAATACCTATGTGCTGCTATGCCTATGGTCCAGAATTGCTATCCGTACGACCTTGGTCTTTGATTGTATAAAAAATACATACTAAGCAAGTAAGCCTGCCTAAAAGCATTTCTTTTTGACACCTCTTCTCTCGATTTGAAGAGATTACACATCACTGCGAACGAACTTATTCACTCTTCGAAGCCCCCACCACCTTCTTTCTTTGAGCTGAGCACTTTACTTCGGCTGTGGTCATTGCCTACCGGTAAACTCCCATACTTCCTTCTTTTGTTCGAGGGAGGCCATACATCTTCCTTCTTTGGTTGGATCCAGGTCAGAAAGTTATAGGAAGGTTGTGTGCGCAAACAAGTCTGAATTAAGAAGAAGGGGAGCGAGCAGTACACTACCCATTTGGGTATTGGCAAATCACAGTCATACTTCTTAGAGCGGGGTGGAGCACCAGCACCTTAAGCTGCACCAGTATCTTAGTAAGATAGACACCGATTAAGAAACCGAGAAGTCTAGATTATGGAGACTCTCTAAGTTTTTCTCTGATTTCCTGTGTCTGTACTACTTCACTTTAGACCCGGCATATTGTATGTATCCTTCGCCCTTATTTTAAGTTCAGAGAATCCGCCTTCACCCTTCGGAGAAAACATGGTGGCCGGAGACAAGGTATGTAGATTAATAGAGTAGCTCTTACTTTTTGAATATATCATTGATCAAAACTTGGTTCTCATGGATGAAGTGTTTGAGTAGACAAAAGAAGAAGAAGCTGCTACACGAAGTGAAAACCGGTGCTAAGAGCAGGATATTCTTATCTATGAGAGAGAACTGGTAGAGAAGTGCTAAAAGTAAGTGTAAGTTAACGAGCATGAACCTCCTCGTTGAGCAGCCGCCTGAGCTTTCTCTTTGTTTAGAATTGAAAGAGAAGTTTTTGGTAGTGGGGTGCGTGGTGTATTAAAAGTGGATATAGACCCCGGACAAGAAAGCCTTTTCTTAAGCACAAATGCGGTACTATTTTTAGCAAGCAATCTCTTCTACAATAGGCGGTCTGATCAATCCAAAATATTGAGGCTGGATTGAGATTTCTCTCTAAATCAAACCGGATTGGAATGCAGGTATAAACCAGCAGCAACCAATAGAGGAGTCAGCCGGTTATGATGCAGCAACAGGTAGACCACTCAGAGACTGAATACAGCTAACATTAGCTGCAAGTGCACCATCACTAACAGGAATCGTAATGGTCTCAAGCATGTACTTCCTTTCTTCTTGAAGGACCTTGTTTTAAACTTTCTTAATGTCAGGAAGTAGAAGTACGGTGAAATAGATCGAGTATCAAGTATATTAGTGTGTAAGGGTTTCAATGCAGACTTTGATGGGGATCAAATGGCTCTTTCTGGAATTGACTTTTGAAAGCCATCAACCAGAGAACGAAGAATCACTGTGTCCGCCGCAAGAGCAAGAGAAGAGAAAGGACACGACCTCTAAGCGAGTGCGAGGCGAGATCTGCGAAACCAATTTGATGCATCCAACGGGCAGCAGTATTGAGGCGACGTGGCCTACCTGAGTGTAGTCACCACAATTTGAGAGTCCATCATAATTTTTTCCCTCACCTTATTCTGCTGAGCTCTATTCTCCTCCGCAATTCTCTTCTCGTTCGCATGAGCAAAATTCAGAGAACTAGTTATTTTCCTCTTGTGCCCATACAATTGGTTCCGCTTTGCTCCGCATCATCTGGAATCTCGCGCGATTCGTCTCGAGATAAAGATACCTTACCATTAAAATCATCTTCTTCCCATTGCTTGCTATTTCTTTTCGCACACCTCACTTCATACGGAGTACCTGATATCATCTACCACTCTTTCCAATCTTGCCCTCAGCGAACTGGTCGACTCAAAATCCGCCCCAGCTTTACCATCGGCCTTCGATTTCATTTCTTCGCTTTTATAGAGCTTTTCCTTTTACCTAATGCCGGCTACCGACAAATCTTGCTATCCAATCCTGACCCAATGTACTCCATACTGAGGGGTATGGCGCATACCCATACCCATGACCAACCTGTAAGGTGTTCCCTAGTGAACTGAATTTCTGGGAACATCAATAGAAAAATGACTGTGCACTCTAATTTGGTAGAGAAATATATTACAACATTGTTTAGCTGTCTATACTCTGACTCTGCATTCAAATAGGGGTCAAAATGCTTGGTGTCCAACCAGATATCCACAGAGAATAGTCAGTATTAGTTTACCATTTTCTAGTACATATTTCTAAACCAATTGCATCTCTGGTAACTCTGAAATTACTTGAATCAGTATTGCTATGAGATCCCCTCTCCAGTACTACATGTTCCCTTGCCGCTCCAGTTGGTTTACTCCCAGAGACATGATTAGTACCACCAGAGCTTGAATCAATCATTCCATCCCCAACTCCTACATCAGAAACAATAGTGAGAAAAAACTCTTCCATTCTATCTATGGTAGATAAAGGAGCTTCAAAGCCGTAGCCATCCTCATGGCCTTTTCACCCTACAGCCGTTGCACTTCTTTTATTAAATGAAATAGTTCGTTTTCTCGCTCTTAACTCGAAAGTACTAACTAAATAGGGGCACAGAGAAATAAAGAAGTGTGGGGGAGAAGCAGCCGAGCTCATTCCCTTCCATTCCTGCTCTATAGTAGGGGTTATGTCCCCCTTTCCTAGTGAGAGCAATACGCAATGCTGCTACGAATAGAGATAGTGCCCTATCCACTGCAAAACGGTACTCTGCTTCAACCACACGGTATGGCTCCCTCATTTCAAACCAAGCTGTAGACCGAGTAGGAAACAGCTAAAGGTTCCGGTCCAAAGGTAAGAAGATCCGTTGGTTGGAAATCCGTATCAATTGTTACTGGTTCTCCCATTCTTGGTACTGTGTCATGTGACTCTAAAGCCCCAACTAGGCTAGATCGAGATCTTGGTCCTTGCTAGGCTTACTCGCGTAAATAACCCCCATGTCTTAGGTGTTCTCGGGGGTAAGCGAGTCAGTACAATCGGTTGCACAACCGTCCAGTCCATATCATAATTGTCATAATCAATCATATCAGTAGGTGGCATACTTGCCTGCTCAAGTCCATCTACTATGTATGTGGGCTTGGACCAAGCCATCCCCAAACACTGAACCGGATCTTGAAAACGGGACTGAACTGAATCCGACTTCTTGGTAGCCCAGTGGCTTTTGGTCCCCATCGGAAAGTGCTGAATGGATTGCTCCTTGCCCAACGACAAAAAGAAAGAAATTTAGGAGAGGATTGATAGGTTTAAGCATTCAGGGCTGGTCGCTCTTATGGATACCTGTGAGCTAGAGTCGGGAATCGAAAAGGAGACAACGGAAGCCGTACAGATCCAGTTGGGAATGCTGTTCATGCAGTGGAGAGCGTAAATGACCGGCCCTTGAGGCGCGAGTAGACTTATCATATAGAAAGGAAAGAGATAAGCGGAGGGAGGATGGTTTGATGATAACCAAGATCTCCATCTCATTTGTCACTCTCGTATTCTTAATAGGAATCGGCAAGCAGATACAACCACTAGGCCATTGCCATTCGACTAGTCTATCAGAGTATCCTACGAAGTCAGGTCCAGTAGACGCAGGATGCGCTAAGCCATTCGATCTTCCTGCTGGTGGTCCACCATAGAGCTCCTATGTAGCCGTTTGTTTTCTCGCTTAACTAATTTGTATGAGGCGATACAGCTGAGATCAGCCAACGGTTCGAGCACTTAGCACAATGTGCCACTTAACCGGACGAGCGCAAGACCGGGTCTACCTACCTTATGACATTTATGAAAAACGAATGTTGTATTAAGGGGTTTCTATCAGTTAGTAACAAAGCCGGCAGTATCCTTGAATTCAGGGGTCAGCTACGGGAGGTATGTCTCCATGTGTGCCGAAGAAGCGTCTATCATTATACGCTGTTTATCCAATCAAAAACTTCTTCGTTTAGTTGGTAGAACCCACGCCAATATCATATTGACTCTCTCTCGTCCAATAAGAGTTTCCGAGAGTTACTTTATTCAAATTCTCTCCTTTCCAAAGCTCCACAAGGAAAAAAGAGTAATAGGACAACAATATTGCTTTCATTTATTTTGAGTTCTTTCTTTGTTGAGATGGAAATCGACGTTCTTTTGAAAAGGGCTAGGTAGTTTGCGCGCAGGCAAAACTTCTTCATGAAAGGTCAAAAATAGACTTGGATTTCATGGGTTTCTTAATGACTAGTCGTTCGTTTGAAGCCTTAAGAAACCGGCAGAGAAAGCGGCAGTTTTTTTTTCCGAATGACCTTATTTCGAGAATCAACTAACCGACAAATCCGTAGCCCAGGTGATTCGCTGCCTCCCTCTCGCCAAAATGGGATGAATCTTCTCATGCAGCTTTTTGATTATTCAGGGCGCAGCGAAGCCAATTTCCATCAAGGCAAGGGGGTAAATAAGGGGGAAGAGGAGTTGTAACGATAGAAAAGAGAAATGACTATAAGGAACCAACGATTCTCTCTTCTTAAACAACCTATATACTCCACACTTAACCAGCATTTGATAGATTATCCAACCCCGAGCAATCTTAGTTATTGGTGGGGGTTCGGTTCGTTAGCAGGTATTTGTTTAGTTATTCAGATAGTGACTGGCGTTTTTTTAGCTATGCATCACACACCTCATGTGGATCTAGCTTTCAACAGCGTAGAACACATTATGAGAGATGTTGAAGGGGGCTGGTTGCTCCGTTATATGCATGCTAATGGGGCAAGTATGTTTCTCATTGTGGTTCACCTTCATATTTTTCGTGGTCTATATCATGCGAGTTATAGCAGTCCTAGGGAATTTGTTCGGTGTCTCGGAGTTGTCATATTCCTATTAATGATTGTGACAGCTTTTATAGGATACGTACCACCTTGGGGTCAGATGAGCTTTTGGGGAGCAACAGTAATTACAAGCTTAGCTAGCGCCATACCAGTAGTAGGAGATACCATAGTGACTTGGCTTTGGGGTGGTTTCTCCGTGGACAATGCCACCTTAAATCGTTTTTTTAGTCTCCATCCTTTACTCCCCCTTATTTTAGTAGGCGCCAGTCTTCTTCATCTGGCCGCATTGCATCAATATGGATCAAATAATCCATTGGGTGTACATTCTGAGATGGATAAAATTGCTTCTTACCCTTATTTTTATGTAAAGGATCTTGTAGGTCGGGTAGCTTCTGCTATCTTTTTTTCCATTTGGATTTTTTTTGCTCCTAATGTTTTGGGGCATCTCGACAATTATATACCTGCTAATCCGATGCCCACCCCACCTCATATTGTGCCGGATGGTATTTCCTACCGATCCATGCCATTCTTCGCAGTATACCTGACAAAGCGGGAGGTGTAGCCGCAATAGCACTAGTTTTTATATCTCTCTTGGCTTTACCTTTTTTTAAAGAAATGTATGTGCGTAGTTCAAGTTTTCGACCGATTCACCAAGGAATATTTTGGTTGCTTTTGGCGGATTGCTTACTACTAGGTTGGATCGGATGTCAACCTGTGGAGGCACCATTTGTTACTATTGGACAAATTCCTTCTGTCTTTTTCTTCTTGTTCTTTGCCATAACGCCCATTCCGGGACGAGTTGGAAGAGGAATTCCAAAATATTACACGGATGAGACTCATCGCACCGGATCCTTAGACGGATGAGACTGATCACACCTGATCAGTGATCAATTCTGGCACAATGAATTTACGAGTTATTTTACACAATGAATTTACAAGAAGATTTGATTGATTAGGAAATTCCGGTTTCACCAAGCTGGTATTAATCTCAATGAGAGGGACTTATTGGTCAATACCGAAAGAACCTACTTATGGTGGTACCACCATTTCCGGTTCGGCTAAAACAACAACGATGTCATTATTATGAGGAAACTTAAGACATTGGTGTAGGCTAGAAGGTAGCACATCAACATCTCATGAAACCTTTCCTAGAAGGAAGCTCTTTACTGATAGGCTAGCCTAGGCTTTGATTCGTGGTTTACTTCAACACTGGGATGACACTCTTCTGAAAAGCAAAACCGGTCGCATATGTCGTTTTCTCGCTTCACTATATGATAATAACTCCTAGTATGGCACCCAATACTGAATGGATAAGCAGTTGGGGCTGGTGGTTCCCACTGTAGAATGTACCAGCACTGGGTCAAATAGGCCTGCTAGGTGAGAGCCTTTCATAGGATGTGCCGAAAAGCCTATCATATCAACTTACTTATACGGAATGGAATGAATTTCACTCCCATTCCTTGGAGTTGAGGGTGAGCACTTGTCTTTTATACCGGTTTCTATACTAAGTCAGGAGCGATAGCGAAGCCGCCTATAGGAGTCGAAGGACGAAAGTCCGTTAGACCTGATGAGCCTCCAAGCCATAGCAACCTCTTGGGGAAATTACGAGCACCACGTTGCAAATGCACAAGATCAAAGAAATCTAGCGAATCTGTGGATGAGGCTGGCTAATGGGACGGTCATCTTTCGAACCAAAGTAAAAGGCACTTAAGTTTCATCAGATTCAGACTTACGGTCAGTGCTGAAACCAATGGCCGAACATCCCACTTAAGATAAGAGCCCAACCCACTTCCTTTTTTAGGACTCTGTTTTGCAAGGACTGAGGCATCAAAATCTTTAGCAGATCTTCCTTCTGCTTGATCCTTTTTCTACAGGTCGGGATGTCATCAAAGCCAGGGCTTCTCGCCTTTCCTTTTGACGGCTCCTATCCCTAGACACCGGCCCCCGATACCAATACTAGAGATTTGCCTTGGCTGTAGTTCAAAGAAGTTCTTCGGCTTTGGGAAGATGCGAACCTTATACCATTGTCCTTGGACAGATATGAACCTTACGCGGGCAGCGGATGAGCATATCCCTAGAATACCTGCCTATCCTACCTAACGCTGGATTTCACCTAACGCAAGAGCGAGTACTACGATGAAAATCACTTTTACGAGTGATACCTTTGTCTTTGGTGCTTGAGTTGTCCTCCCAGGGGTGTGGTCCTCGATTTTGGAAATGACATATTGAACCGATATCTTTAGCATATAAAAAATCCGGCATACCCCTTTGACGGCATCCCTCCTCTAAAGCTGCTTCCTTCCTTCAAGCAACGCATTGGCGAACCAATACGTAGTACACGACGTAGTAAATCAATTAAATAATGCAATCCGGGTTAAATAAATGAAATGGTTGTTGCCTTCTCGGACAAGAAGGATTTCTTTTACGAGCGCTAGAGGGACGAGCTAGATACCTTTTCTATATGACGAGCGCTAGAGAATAGAAATATCATACTTTTTGCGTTGGATCATCCGATGAAGTGGATGCATACATGTACCTCAAGTGGCATTTTCCTTGTGGTGTAATGTGATCCCATATGGTATATGTAGGTTACAGAACCTTTTCTCTTCCAATTTGGATACTGATTTCTTCTTCAATAGAACCATCCGCTTTCTTTTGAATCTTGTATACCAATTTACATCCCATTCCAACAATCTATTCGTCGTAAGCCCTTCTAGCAGCAATCCAAACGTCCCTCCATCTGCATCTCCCTAACAGTCTCTGCACGTGGATCTCTTCTACTAGTGATTCAATTGGGGCCAATCCTGCCGCATCCACTTCCTTCTATCAATTAGTGGAATCCCCAAAAGCGGAAGAAGTTCTTTGCGCTAAATACCTTCTTTGCAAGCCGTGGTCCCACAACGGACCGAAATGGCCATCAGAAAGCAGATTCATTTTATGATAGAAAAAGAATCTGCTTTCTTCTGGCACATGTATTTCTGAAAGGACTCCATCTTTGGAAAAGCTCGTTTGCACCTTGCATCGAATTAAACCACTCCTTTCACCGCGGATAAAGACTTGGTGGGTGGGGATGAGACGCTAAGGTAGGGTTCAGTCTGGATGAAACTATCTTTAACACGAGCTTCTTCCTTGTGCGAAGTACCAACTTATTGGAATTCAGCATTGCATATTCACTACCGAGATCTCTTATAAGTTTTGGGACCAGAATGAATTCTTCCTACAGACGCCGTAAAGGGTGCGGTTTAGCAACCAAGCGTACAATGACCGAAACCAACAGCTCCATCATTTCTGAGAACTTCTCTCTCGCATAGAGGAGATCTTGGCACTACTTTATGTGTTCAATCCAGGGAGCCGCCCTCTTCTTCATATCTTGCTTGATATTGGTTTCATAATGAAAAGAGGAAGGAGTGTCGAAGCGATGTCGCTTCTCTGCTCTCAGCTCTTTGCTCGAGATGATGTGATCTGATCGATCAGTCTAGAATCTGTAACCAATTGGCTAAGTCGCTAAGTCATTGCGGACACTTGCCATCCTCTCATATCGAAAGACGAACAACGACTTCCGGGGTAAAACGGAGGGCTAAAACCTGAGCCTCTTTTTCCATCCCAGGGGGTAGCGATTTCAAGAGTACTTGGTTTAAAACTTCCAGTTTATTCAAGTAGTTTCACTCGATGAAAAATGCATGCAAAATGCATTCTATTGCTGATTCTCTGTCAGGCATTACACCTCTGTCCCAAGCTGTTCGTGTTAAGGTGGTCGATGGCGCTGAGTTAACTTCCTTGTTTCTTCTGCTTGATTTGATCTTTGCAAGTATCTGTTGATACCGCTCCATCACATCAGCCAAGGAGCCCCACATTCCAGAGTGCAATGAATGCAACTCAGAAGCCATTCTTATCTGTCTATGCCCCATATCTTGGATCCGGGTCTGCGTATGAATAGTATTCGTATCACAGCCGAGCAAGAGGATTGACTTACTCATTTCAAGCGGAAGTGGGGATTGAACCCAGTAGATACCTAGCAGCTAAAAGAGGTCCAAAGCACCGGATATGGCTCAAATAGTCCTTATAGAAATGATCTACGAACTATAACCTTTCGATAAGAAAGCTTAGTTACACAAGATATATTATTATTTATCACTTCCTCTAGAAACCAAAGGGAGAAGGAGTGGGATTTGAAAGCGACAGAGATAAAGTACCAGCAGCTGCAGTCGTAGGTGGAAGCCTTTCTTTCTTCTTGCACGTATTGAGCTTGGCGCTCCTTGAGATCTCGGAATAGCTCTGAACCAGCGACCTTGAGCGGGTCTCCTCAAAACCACCGTAACTACCCGCTGCGAGCCATGGTCCTTGTATGCTAAGGCGGAGATTAATTAATTGCTGCCACAGCAGGCGCCTATCTGTAGACAGATTGGATCGATAAATATAAAAAAACTTGTCAAGCTTTGCAAGGTCCCCTTCTCAGAACAGCTTCAAGTCAGCACCAGGTCAAATTCTCCAATTACGGTAATATACCATAAACAATCATCCTTTAGGAGCTATATTATCCCTCTAGGGGAGCTAGTATAGTTGGCCATAAGGTCACACCCCTTCTTCATTCCATTTTCTATTTTAGAACTTCGGGTTTCAAAGACTTTTCCCACAATAGAGGCTTTGTTCTTTTTGAGCAGAAAGAATGAATCTAGTATCGACGGAATGGTATCTATCTTCTTAATATTCGTTTTCCAGGGGAATGAGCCAACCCACACAAGAGTGCCTACTAGCTTGTCACGAACGCAGAGGAAAAGAAGTAAGATACCCCCGCCCCCGAGCCGGGACCCCTTCTTCTTGTACCGCTAGTGGTCTTGGATGAAGAACCACAAGAGCAACCTGAGGTAGTCGAGGAGGAGCCACAAGAGCAAGATGGAGGTTAAAATGAGATAGGTGGTAATACTTCTTTGGAATTGCCGCTTGCACTACGCAGAGAGACTAGGACTAATGCTGGAAAGCCTCCGGTCCGATATGGCTATGAGCATGACATTGCAAATTGAGTTTCAGACTCTTATGTCTCACCCGCACACAAAGCATTCATTGCATCTCTACAATCAGTGTCTATTCCAAAGGATTGGAAGGCTGCAAAGCTGGATCCCCGGTGGAAAGAAAGACGCAATGAAGGAGGAGCTTGGTGCACTTCACAAGAACAAGACATGGGATCTTCTTCCACTCCCAGCAGGAAAAAGAGCAGTTGGATGCAAATGGGTGTTCACCGTAAAACAGACTCCAGAGGGTAAGGTGGATAGATAGAAGGCAAGGCTAATTGCAAAAGGTTATAGGAAGACGGGAGATAGACTATGATGAGACCAAAGCACCAGTGGCGAAGATGGACACGGTGAGAACCTTAATCTCATGCGCAGTCAACTTACTTTGGGTGGCCTTTACATCAGCTAGATGTGAAGAATGCTTTTCTTCATGGTGGTTATTTACAAGAAGAGATCCATATGGACATTCCTCCAGGTTTTGGAACAAACAGACTGATGGGAAGGTGTGTAGGCTCAAGAAATCTTTGTATGGCTTGAAACAGTCGCCACGGGCGTGGACAGGTTCAGGAGAGTTGTTTGTGGTATGGGCTACTCTCAGTGTAATGGAGATCATACAGTACCGGCATAGACGAATCCATATCACCATTTTGGCGGTGTATGTGGATGATATTGTGATTACTGGAGACGATGTTGAAGAAATCAAATGTTTGAAGGCAAGACTGGGAGAAGCATTTGAGGTAAAGGATCTTGGACCTCTTCGATACTTCCTTCGGATTGAGATTGTTCGGTCGAAGAAGGGGGTAACATTAAGCATAGTGAACAGGTAGCTGATTGTTTTACTAAACGAGTAGGTCCTTGTGAGGGTTTAGCAATTTGTAACAAGATAGGCATGTTAGATATCTTTAGCCGGGGGAGTGTTGAGTATTGGCTGGGCTGTATAGTGTGTGTTAGGCCCCATGGCCCATGTACCTTGTATGTATAGCAGCACATAGGAGCAATGGAAGAGATTGATGATCACTCATCAAATAATACCCATGAAACGAATCCAGACTCAGTGAGTGGTGAAGACCACTGACCCCAATAGGAATACGGAAGACCTAATTATTGAAGAGAATAGTACAATTAACAACTAAACCTAAAGGGATCCACTTGTCACAGAAGCAGTCTATAACTAATAGGAAGCGCCTATCTCTTACTTGATATCTGATTGATCTTGCAGAGCCGAATTGTTTGAACTTGATCGACCTTAAACGCTAGTTCAATTCCAGGACGACATCATATAATATACGCGAGGCTCAACCAATGATTTTGATTAGACACTTCTCCTTGTTGAATGAGAATGAAGGAAGAGTGCCGAACGACTAAAGCTAACAGCCAGCCCGGATACCTAAACTGAAGAGGATGTCCCACCATAGCAAGATATGATACAGACCAATTAACTGGTAAGCCAACCTTCCCCATTGCTTTTCTTTCAACTAACTAGAAAAAGAAGAGGGCTCTTACGCGACTAGGCCGAGGAAACCTCCACTACTGGCTGAACTGAAACACATCATCCCATCCATTCCATCAAGTAAGTACGGGTCCCCAGTGACATATTAAAGAATGCCAACTTTCTCCCAACCGGTCTGTGAGAAGAAATGCCTAGATACTCGGTATGAGGAGAGCTCGGTAAGCAGGCAAAGAGCAGGGTTTGGTAGGCTGAGCCTCTTCTGGGGCAGGAAATTGGTCTATACCCACAGTTGCTTTTGTTTTTTCGTATGGCACTCTTAGGGTGATTTGTGAAGTTGTTGTTTCTGACTGTAGCCTGTAAGAAAAGAAGTGTGTCTGCATCGATCGCATCAAGATTAATCTATGTTATTTTTCATACGCATTTCATTTCACTGGGCTGCGGTTGGCCTTAGCTTTAGTAGCAGGGTTGGCGCTTTCTTTTCAATGAGGGAATGGCTAGCGCTATCACCCATGGCACCTTCATCCTCAGCAAGAAGTGAGTAGTTGGCATTTCCGGTTTCCGAACAAATGGATACAAATTGACCTTGTGGATCCGATGATACCACGCCTGGGAGACTTTCAGAAGAATAATAAGAAGAAGAAGGCGGATTCAATTCTTCAAGTCAAAGTCAAGGGCTACTGGCAGTTTCCTATCAATAACGATCCTTTGGATCTATAATCATTGAAAGAGGTCTCTATATTACAACAATTGAGAGTTGCCTCTTGCTATCACTACCTCGTACCAATCAAGGAGCTCTAAAGCATGCTGAGCTGGCCGGGCGGGATCACTAGCTTCCGGTAATATGTGCTTGTCACTTCACTCGAGCCTTGAGAGAATCCGCCAAAGCCTATATCTACAAAAACGAAAGAGAAAGAAATAAGCAAATCTGAATAAGTTGATAGGAGGGAGTGCGGTGTTCTGTTCAAGATTTCTCTCAAGCCTAAACCTTCAAAGCTAACTAGTAGGCTTTGGATCCATGGCTCTGACCTGGTGGAAGGTACTCTCCAGTAGCAAAAGTGAGTTCTACGAAAAACAGTGATTCTGCTTTCCTCCGCAATTTGGCCCATAGTAAGAAAAGGTAAGGTTGCGTAAGATATGGGAACTCGTAACCGACTATCGAACACAACTGAGAGTTCACTACTGGTCAAGTACACCAATTCCGCTCATGTTAAACTTACTGGAAAAAAACTCTAGTAAAATGGTAAGATGAATCAGTCAAAGGCAATTCAATATCCAAATCATCATAATAAGAATAGGGCCTCGATCAGAGCATATACTACCAGATAGAGAGCGAGGCAGATGGAGGGGATTATGGTTCCAATTTGTTGGCAGGTGCTTTCGCTGTAAAAGCAAAGGAACTTTTCAAGAGTTTCGATGAATTGAAAACCGGTTCTGCTTCGCTCTTGCTTCGTGGTCTTGAGCAAGGAACTACTCAGATTCGCACCCTGATGTTTATTGGAAGGAAAAGCCAGAAAGCAAAGAGGTTTGGTTTACGTATGGTGGAAGGTTACATTTTCCAGTCGGAACGACGGAGCTCTAAATAAAAGGTATGAAATCCAATCCCTTATCTTTCTTAAGCGTAGGGATGAAAGCCAAGAATGAAGTCGTCTCATCTCATATGGTAGCCTATTCTTTACCTCTCGTTCCAGGGTTGGATGCAACATTTCTATGTTATAGATAGGTGAGTTGAGCAATACTTGTTTTCGAGGATTTCCACAAGTCCGTCCGAGTTGAGGGGCTAGGGCTTGAATCCGGTCGGTTGTCCGACAGTGCCGTAGTTGAATAAGCATTTCCTTTATTTACTTCTAGAAGGACTCGAAGTGAGACCAGAGAGATAAGAGTTTTCCTGCAAACCATAGCGACTAGCTAGTCTCAAAACAAAAGAGTTCTTTTTACAGTAGCGGGGTTGGGAAAGTAAGGAAAGTCAAGCCCGATGATTCTGTGGGAAGGGACGGATTTCGAATTCCTTTTTTCTTCCTTTTTACGCCACCTCCTCCCAATCCTTGAAGATATGAAGCAATATTTTATTAAGACTAAGTGAAGGTTGGTATGGCCCAATCCCATCATTTAAATGAGAGTGGATCGAGGGAATGGAATCTAGACTATAGATTGAACTAGAAAAAAAATGCAATCTATTCATTCATTCATCTTATCTTCCATTTTAGAAAGTAGCAAGCAGCGAATAAAACGGCTGCAGCAAGAAGTTTCGCACTCTAACTCGAAACGGATTTCGCGCATTGAAAGTGTCATCCCTTGCTTTGTTCTAACCGCCCTTCCTTTAAGTTTCAGTATTCGAAACTCTTCTAAGAATTAGATTGTTTATTTAGTATAGAATAGGAGAAGAAGGGCTTCATTGCCCCCAGTATTCCCGCATGTAGCTTTGAAAAGGGCGAGGTGTTGTTCAGGGTTCCCTACCCCATTCAACATTTTGCATTTTGGCGCAGTATAGTATACCCCTTCCTTGGGGTACGGTACCATATCAAATTCACTAGGGCCTCTTTCCTCTCTTTTTGTTGGCAACCCCTGTCAATGTATGTTTGATTTGGGAGGCTACCAATTCTGGAATTTCTTCTCGAGACATCCCCGTCAGTCAACTTCTCTTCGGGATGGGTCGTTGGTCTTTGTGGGAGATAATGTGTCAGCCGTGGTAGAAGTTGCTCCCTGAGTAGGCATGGGCGCCCGCCTAGATGAAGGGATTTTCTCATCTTGAGGTGTCGGGAGGAGTAAAGGAGATTGACTCTTCTTTGTCATTAGCCTTTTTATTGACACTAGCTCTTTATATAGTCAATTTTTTGGAGGAGTATCGTATCGGTAGGCACAGATCATTGGTATTGGATGTATCGTTAGGTTGTGCCGAGTCAAATCAGCGGAGCTTATTTTTTTCCGTTGCAGAAAAGAGATCCCTTACCCTTTCTTTAGAAAATGATGAATATGAAGTCCGGGAGGCTGCGGGTACTATGGATCCTCTGACTCCCAATCGGGTTACCTTCCTGGGTCTCGCCGGTGTTGCCTGTAGGTCGTGATGTGCCTCGAGATGGCCGTCTCCTGTCCCCCTGCTCGTGGGGAATCCGCTCCTGGGGCGTCGCTCTGCTGCGTCTGGCCCGTCCTCTAGGCACCTTTGGAGGGCGGGGAGTGTGACAACGTACATGCTTCCCTTTACTCCATAGGGCCTTTTCCTCAGTTGCAGGGTTTGGTGGCCCGAAATTGACTTGGCTTCGCCAAAAGGCCTCATCTCCA